>NW_014554180.1:12443-108000 GCF_001313825.1 Dinoponera quadriceps
TATATATATATATATATATATATATATAATATATTTATGTTCCGTTGTATTTATGTTGAGAAAGTTAAAGCGCTATCTCGAATAATGTAATATTTAATGTAGAATTAAAGGTTCAAAGTTATAAAATTAAGAGAAGTTAGTAAGTGTTGACATCCTTAAAGTTAGTGTTTATTTAATCTATAGGTTATCTATAGGTGTTACTATTTGACTGACACTTTTTAACTTTTCTTTTAAATATATTAATTCTGAAAATTTCATTTTAATGCTATTTTCAATAATCTATTTTGTTAACAAAATAGCGATAACGGAAATTTAAGACATCATCAAGGTCCAAGTAGGGGTTATATTATATCATTAGAATTTAAATTGGACATATTTTGCTGTCACGACTCCTATTATGGTGTCGAATTAAAAATTTAACATAAGGTCAAAATTTCGACCCAGGTAAGTAGACGCAAATTTATCTTTAAGAGCGTCAAAATAGCATCAAAATTTCGACTCGCGTAATATGAATGTACAAGATGTTGCATCAATATGTGACCCATTACGACGAGTTGCCTACCATGATGTGAATCCCTTGAAATTATGATAATTAGGAACGCTGTAACTTCGTTGGAAAGATATGCGAGTGACTATATCGACAAATCCGAAATTACCATTTGGACACGCGAGTCTTTGAATAGGCAACCTGTCGCTACAGAGATGGGTCAGAAAATCGGGATTCCAAGTGCCCAATTCCGGGTATTCCGTGGCTCCCAGTCCTTTAAGCCGATATCCTTATCGGGAGGACGAAAATTTATGCCGTCAAAGCTCCTTCCTACGACTTATTGTCGCACAATATATCGTGATACGGTGAAGATTCAGGATTTCACCGCAACCGTCGTTTTTAAGCAGCGACTTAGCGTGTAGAAAAACTTCCGCGTAATCTGGACGGAAGCTTTCGCTAAATCGGCGGAGTACTTTCAGCAAAAATTAAACACCAAGGCTCTAACTGAATTTTAATTGCACTTTGCTCACGTCGTTCACATTGATCTTGGGATAAAATTATTGCAAAAATAATATGTAATCATTATTATTGCTATAACATCGTTACGCGTAAGTGGATACTAAAGGCGCTTCGCGTAATACAACGTACGCATCACAAAAACGAAATGCGAACAATAAGTAAAACAATATGATTATAGCTGCCTTATCTTAACAAGTAAATGTAATTGTGACAAAGATAAAGTAATGACATGTGAAAATATAATACAAAGCAGGGGAATTGCGCGATACGCGATACAAATGACACCGTCGAAGGTACAAGTTTCTGTATCGGTAATGAGTAAGATTTTGGAGGCAAGGAGAGACCGATGTTGTATCTATCTTTCTTATGTTATGTCTATCTAATAGAGGCAATCTATTCATTTGAATCTCGTATCTAATTAGAGTGAAGTTGACGTGACGTGACAGTTAAATCTAAGTATTATATGGAAACAGGTTAAAATAACAATGTTCGATCGAAAAGAACCAATTACATCATAAAGGGAAGGGAGGGGGGAGGAGAAGTAAAGAGAGAGAAAGAAGTGAAGACCCTGTGCAATTTCCTAAATTCCATATCTGAAAAACTGTGAAAAGAAAAGAAGATGACAAAATTCTAGAATAAAATGTAACTTTTTCATTTTAATCTTTGATCATGTATTCGTAGAAAACCAAACTTTAAATTACTGAAAAAAATTCGAATTTGGAACAATGATCTCAGCGAAAGATAGTGTTTTGCTGAAAAAAATCGCAATTTCTTTATTTTTTATTATTTTGATTTACAACTGTGTAGGTCGACGAAGTTGGAAGATAGTTTTAGCAAAAGAAAATATGACTCAAGTGCGTGTTCAAAAAACTTTTTTTGGACTACTGAAGAGACGTTGAAAAGAGAGTATTTAAAAATGTCGAAAATAGGTGTTTTCACGGGGGAAACATATTTTTGTCGTGAAGGTATCAGGAATAGTTTATGTTTTACTTGCAAAATAATAACATACATTGTTTAAAAAAATAATAAATTATTTAGGACTGCGCTTTGCAGGATACGCATAGGTTATAAACCACTTGACTCTAATGCAACAATATTATTTATTATTTTCCGAAAATAATACGTGTAATCACAATATTTACGTTCGCATATAAATTTCCGCCGAAAAATGATCACTTCAGTTGTAGCGTCAAATTATACACCGATCGTATACTTGAAATCTAACTGACCCTGCGTCAAGTTCGGATAGCTCTCAAACACGCATCAACTGGCTTTTCAGGTCTGCATCGCATCTAACGATCTAACTGTTAAAGCGATTCTCTGATGATTTTTCGAGAGTGAGGAAAACTCAGAAATCACGCACTTCTTCCCTCTATAGCTTTTCAAACAAAACTCACTGAGTATATTTGACCCAGAGTGCGGTCAAAGGGTTACAAGTACTGCCGAAGATTGTAAGATTATTGCACAGCGTTAATATTAAACTGAATTGTATCATCTCCAGGACTGTTCAAATTTCATTTCGAGAGTCGGGAACATTAAACGATCCCAATAGTACATAGATTCTCAGAAAGAAAGAGGAAATGAAGAAAATAAAGAAAATAAAGAAATTTACAGAGGCGAAGTTTACGATGTGAAGAAATAAGGGCGCGAAATGATCGCGAACTAACGCAGAACGGATTAAGATAGAACGACGCTGATAGCGGCGTTATACTTCACTTTAATTACACGCAGTCTCGCGCCAAAGAGACACAGCCGTTTCAAGTGAAATCCGAGGACAACTTTCCGACCGAGGCCCTCGAGATCGCCAACGCGACTCCCCGCGAGACCGAAGATGGGATTGCCCTTTGGAGGAGCCCCTTTGATCGAATCCTTCTCTTTATCAGTCGGTCTGAGTCGTGCGGACCCTTGCCTCGTTACGGCGCAATGTAGCTGATAACTTTTATCATCGCACAGCGCGTAACACAGCCGGGTAATTACTTCTTTTCTCATTCAGGGATCACCGCAATTCCTCCTCCCCTCGGTCTAAAGTTGGGCCTTAGCCGCGGGCGGATCGGATAAAAATTCATAGGCACCCTCATAGAGATGTTATCGTCGCTTTCGTCGCACCCTTCCATCTCGGACGTGCGACGGGAACGAAGAACGCCATTCGCTCGACCGGCACGGAACGCCACGGCGGCTCCGTCATCGACGATGTCGATAACAACGGCGATGACGGGGACTATGCGGGACGCGTCTCACAAGAGACCTCCCTCTGACAAGCGACGGCGTTCTCCCGAGGAAGGAAAAAGTTATCACCGCGCCGTGAGTCGCGCGTGCGGCGGTAAACGCGACGAGACAGGAACGAGAAAAGTGGCGCGCCGCGTCCTCGAGGTATTGTGTACATTTTTACGCCATCCGCGTGCATCTATCAGCGCGAAACGGCCGGGCGGACTTGCAAAAAGGAGTTTGATTAACGATCCGTACGGCACGATGATACAGCTTTAATCTGCCGAAGCGGCGAACGCGGCTACAAAATCATCAGCGTCGGTTTCAGCGCGGGAGGGGGAGGGACGTTCGCGGGTCCTGAAGGTCTTCCACCCGCTTGAAGAAAGAATCAGCCACAGGAGCTAAGGATACAACTGTGGCGGCTGACACGTGTCTTTAATAAGGTCTTTTGAGATACGTTGATTATCTCTGCGATCTCTCCCGTGTCGTATAACGTGGGTTACTTTCAATCAATGTCTTGATTTCGCAGTTATTAATCACCAATGGCCTACCTGAGCGCTCACCATCTTCACCATGTATCACCAGCACGAAATTTCGCAAACCAGTTTTGGCAGACACATTCGCTCACGGCATTTTCTCCATACACAGCACATATTTTTTTTCGATTTGCGTCGCATTCTTCCCATTGCGAAAATAGGAAAGCATCGTGCACCGAAAGTACTGCTTGTTCCGCTCCATGTTTACAATGTCGCCAAATCAAAATTACCGAACCGATTTCGACAACAGCTTAAAATACGCGGGAAAACCGAAACTTTCAGAAAAATATATGGTGTCGTATATTGAGTGAAGATTGTACCAAACACTTCATCTTAACGTCAACTGTCCGAAAAATATGGAATTATTTTTCACTCAACCCTACATTCGTTTCGGGGCGTTCGGAGCCCGGGTATGGGGGAATTTCGCGTGATTTTTCTCAATCGCGTCACGCATCAAGAGAAACTGCTACAACTTGCTTATCGATTATCAGCGGTATTCAACTTTTTTATTTCGAAACTAAAAAAAACCTGTCAGCGAGAAACATATGCGACTAGTGCAGAAGAAATACTGAAAGATTTTACTCTCGTCCTGTGGACACAGGGTCATTTTCTCAAGTCATGGGATACTCTATTCTCTTATAAACAGAGTTATCCGCTGTCTTTGGTTATATTATGAAACAAAAGCCAAGCGTCGAACTCGTATCTTATCGTCCTAACATATATGCAGTCCCATCGTCGACAATCACTAAATAATAAACCAAAAAATTGCAAACGTATTCGATTGTTCTAATTCGTAAAACATCTGTTATGACACTTATGAAGAGGAATTGTACCATTTTAGCGTTTCATGCATTTATTTTAAGACAGAAGTGCGAAACTCCCAAAGACGCATATATGCGTCATCTGAAGCAAATGCATTAGATTCTAATAGGGATAACTAATATACCGTTGCTAGCATAGTAAAATTTGTTTATTAGCTGCCTGAATGAAGGCGTTACAGCGGAAAATATTAGCTAAAATAATAAATAGTACAAAAGACTTCATTAATGCTGTCCCATTCTTTAAACATAATGATGTCAGAAATTTCGAATTAAGCGCATTATTTCTGAATATTCATGCATCATGGCTGCTTTGGAGCATCATTTGCTGGCTTACAAAATAATCAACAGTAATGCACGAATATTCGCATATAATGCCCTTAATTGCAAATTTTCAATGGCATTATGCTTGAGAAATAATGTGGTAGGATTACAATGACTCTATATTATAATAGTTCCGATTCTGTGTATACATGTTAAAGGCTAAAAATTGTATAACAGTAAAAAATTTGTATCTAGGAAATGGTACAAGCATATATGACCCCGGCTATACTATAATCATACTTACATTTCCGACTAGAAATTTTAGGAGGTTGTAAGGTGAAATGAATTTGATGAGAATTCGATAAACTTACACTGTGTGTATTTTGAAATATTATTCAACTGCTTGCGTAATTAGAAAAAAATCGGTCATTCGTGAATCGAAATATTTGCAACTAAAAATACAACTAAAACTTTTTATACGTATTCCTTAAGGCTACCGTGCTTTTTCGATTTCCATTTTTAACTCTCCGAATGGCAACCAGGGTCATTGTTGTTCGAGCCATTGTAGAAAGCACTCGCTTCTCGGGGGCAGCCAAACCCTGCATTTCAATTCACCTTCCCAAAAAAACTTAGCGATGGAGAAAACTCACAGCCCGCGAGTCGCTGAGAAACCTGTTAGTATCTTGCCGAATGGCGAGCGGTTGAAGTTGCGTGTGGACAAAAATGATCCTGGTTGCCATTCGACGTGTGCCAGAAAGGCACGTATAAGTTAAAACTCGCCTATTTTTTTCTATTCGCTTCTTTTCGACTTTTTAAGGAATATTCAAGCCTTATTTTATTTGTTTTTATCTCTCCGTTCCTAGTTCTTACGATTGGCTACAGCCATAGGACATTTTTTCAATTATTATTACAGGACTGTACGTCTTTGTATATCTTTCTATTATTTTTTATAATAATTTTGTAGAAAAAGATAATATTTTCTCTCAGAAATGATTTTTTGTCTCCCGAGAAAGTTTTCCCAATCCTTTAAATTTACGGTTTTCACTCTCGCAAATAATTATACTTTTTAAAAGATATCAGACCAATTTATATTTATTTTTCTACTATTTTACTGCGTCTGTACTAGAAAAACCTAGAAGGATTTTTTCTAATTGATTTATTTTTTTACGCTACATCTTTATTCTAATACATCTTTATTCTAGTAAAATGGTCATTTTTATCCATCTTCGTTTAGAAATCATTAAAAATAAAATACTATTAAATACAGTTTATTGTTGAGAAACCAACTATACGGTATCTTCAAGTAAAAGGGCAAAAGAAGTTCCGATAATTTTTCCGAGATTTTATCGAGTATTCCAAGAGAAGAAAAATCGAAGAAGACAGAAATGACCTTGGTTGCCATTCCGAAGATAGTGAAAATACGTTGCCATTCGGAGAGTTAATATTATTTAAATTAAAATTAAGTGTTTGATAAGAAATTACCATGATGTTAAACAGTAATATACACAACTTTCGGAATTACAGACTGTTTTATTTTGAAAGTATATAATGATAAATTTCATAATAATACTCGAAATACATAAACAAATGTACATATTTAAACGTTTATATACCGCTTTATCTGTGCATCTCTACTAGATCAACTGGTACATAAATATAGTACTGATGCAAAAAATAAAAGATTTTCATATTTGTAATATTATGTGTGTATATATTTACTTCGACTTCGTTTCAAATTAACATTTATTGCTTGAGTAGTGAAATAATGATATAGGAACGTAATTTAACTCGATAAATAGTAAATATATGTTACTGATTATTCTCTTGTTTGCTACTGAAAATACGATACAATCTTGCGATCTCTTTAAAGTGTCAGTGTATACAAATATATATATGTGTATACAAATTTGGTGTGAAATTGAGCCACGTACTTGATTTAGTGTTATATCGTATTTGAGAAACACGCTTAGACATTGCTGGACTTCAAACTCGAGATCTATAGATCACGAGTCAACTAGGTACTACATTACTTCGCCGATCGGTATAAACGTGTTTCGTATTGTCTGTGTACAGTATAATATACAGAGAAGACAGTTAATTAACCTTAACTGCTTGCGCTATTAATTTCAATTAATAAAGTTGTACCTCGCGACGCGAATATATTTTAGCTCTCACAACCAACTGTTAGCGATGACAGGAAAGCTCGAAATGGCTATAGAGCTTTAGCTGCTATTACGAAGTTATTTCTTTGAACGTGTTGCGCTCAGGAAAAGACCCGCAAATCTGATAAAAAGGAATTACCCTCTTTACAAGCTGGATACGTGCAATCCACGTGCGGATAATGGTGTCCTCTCTTTCTCGTACGTGACATTTACCCACGTCGCGCCGATGATCGTAAACTCTTCTCCTCCCGGTCCTAGGGGCTTGACGTTATTTTCGTTATTTAATTTCTCCGACTGATCAAAGGCAAACGCGCTGCACGGGCTTTAACGAGGCGGGCGTGCTCACAAATGAAATTAAATTACGTCGGGATTGATGAGACGATACTAAGCAAGATGTTCTGCACATTCGACAGTGCGGCAATTCAGAGGAGAGAGATAGATAGATAGATAGATAGATAGATAGATAGATAGATAGATAGAGAGAGAGAGAGAGAGAGAGAGAGAGAGAGAAAGAAAGAGAGAGAGGAGCGTTCGGTCAAAGGCGAGCTCAATTCCTCTTCGCAATTTCGAGTTTAAATTTCTCTCGAGACGCTACTCGCGGTTTTTTGCTCCGGATATCGACGCGCAACTTGAAAACAACATGGAGGCTTTATTGCTTCGAGGAAAGTGCACGCTCGTCTTTCAGCGCACGCCGCCGTCGAGGCTCGCTTTTGAGGTGAAAATCTTACGCAGCAGAATTGGCGAGATCGATTCGATGGGGGGGATTAAGCCCGCTGCTGCTTGTCTGTCTAACCGCAACTACAAAATTCATAATATTTCCAGCCACCGATACGAACTGGACGTAAATAACTTACTCATCGTAACTTTATTGCAATGCGTCTATTAACGGTTCAATCGTAAAAATAAAACGTGCGTTTTATGCGACGTCTCTTACGTGGGTGTGTGAAACGACCGGTCCTTCGAAGGGCCGTGCGCATGACGGGTTATCTTTGCGCGATAATTGATATCGATCGATACGACTAATTTCCGCCGATCCGGTTAATACACACTGCCGTGCTTTATTCGTTGCTTTATATTTATTAATTGAAAATAAAAACGTTCCGCACACAGCGCGCGGTGTCTCGATATTTACGTTCGCGTTGCTTCTCACTTATTAGCGCGATCGCGTAACACACATCCCCTGTTCGTTTATTATCACCACCTACATTATTCCTCGTGTACTTATTATAATAGCGAAACACGGCATATTTTTGTAAACAAGTCGACGACTAAATATATATAGTCGGATAATATAAATGAAGAAGGTAAAAATACGAGTCACGTTTATAAAGGGAATAACAAGTACCGCGCACACGTACCGCGCGTGTCGCACGTTCTCCGTGTCATCCGATTCCCTTATTATCCCGGGAAAAAAATTAATACGGAGCGTGCACGGCGAGCGAAAACTTCGATTGTCACGGTGATTTTCCGATCCGCTCCGACAAGTGTCAAGAATAGCACGCGAAGACAGAAATTTCCCTTCGAACGGGTTTCTTAATAGGGGCTGAACCTGCACGAGTTATCTCCCTATCTAGGCACTGAAAGTTGTTTTCGGTTTACGACAGCAACGACACTCGAGGATAATTCCACTCGACGCTGAATTCTCATTATCGACGATTTAGCTTTAGTACCTTCCCGCTGTTCATATGCTTCCTCCTTCAAGAGGCAGCTACGTAAGAACTGCGCCTCGTTATTTTAAAAGTTATCAAGAATATAATATAGGAACTTTAACTTGTTTGCCTCCTTAATGGGACACCAAACTTGAAAACTTTCAAAATACTGACTTCTTCCAACAAAGTTACATCATATTGGTGGCACAGAATTGTAAATATTTCTACACGGTAAAAGTAGGGCAGACGGCGGCTAACTGACACATTTTTTACGTTTTACTTTCTTGCTCCTTTTTATACATTATTTTGTGCCCGTCTTTACTATAATCCGAAAGTATTAGGTTGGTGCATATGAAATGTCGGATTCTTAAGTGATTGTATAAAACTGTATATCTTTCTTCAAAAGCTGTTTATTCAATCAAAGTATGCTCCATTCGCTTCAATACACTTCTCCCAACGAGATTTTAAAGCGTAGATGCCTGTCTTAAAAAAATTTTGGTCTTTAGAATTAATAAACTCTGATATCGAGTTTTTTAGACTGTCTTCATTTTCATGGTGTTTGCCTCTTAAAAACAGCTCTAAATGCTTGAAAAAATGAAAATCGGTCGGCGAGAGATCCGGTGAATATGGTGGATGCTGCAAAACTTCATATTCCAGTTCGTTCAGTTTCGCAATTGTTTTGTGCGATGTGTGCGGCCGAGCGTTGTCATGGAGCAGTAGCGGGCCATGCCGATTCACAAGCGATGGGAGTACAATTTGGTGTCTCAATATCGTTGTATGGTCAACTTTCATCCTGATAGCAAGTTCCCTCGTGGATACGGCTGGATCCGCTTCCACTAGAGCCTTCAGGTCATCATTATTCACAGACGTTTTGGGTCTTCCGCGCGGCTCATTTTGCAGTGAAAAATCGCCAGTCCGAAATTTTTCGAACCAACGCTGCACTTTCCGATTGTTAACCGTATTCTCCCCAAACGCTTGGTTTATGTTGCGTGCAGCTTTTGCAGCACTATTACCAAGTTTGTACTCATATAAGAAAATGACGCGAATGTCGGCAGAATTCATATCGGTAATAAACTCAAAAGAAATAAAAAAGGGAAGACCTTCGAGAAAACCTATTTTGTTGAAATGAGTCTCTGGCAATGGACAATACGAGTATGAATGAGGTTATGCCAAATACAAAAGTATAACGAAAACAGGGAGGAAAACGTCCGCATGTAAAGAGAATGCGACATTTCATACGCACCAACCTAATATAATCCTTCAATAACAAAGAAAAAAAAAATATATTAAAAGGTTTGTAAGTAAATTTATAGAAAAATCGGTTTTATATCTTAGAGGATATCAAGCGTGTCAGTTTGCCCCGTTAACGGGGTACATTGAAATATGGTTCGATTTGATTAAATGTTGACGTATGGTTTACTATAAATATATCAAATTAATTCAACTTTATATTTTTACTGTATTATATAGCCCAGGCTATATTAAAACGATAATGTTGCGTATTTATTTCATTAATTTTACTTAAGTGTGGTTTCACTTGACACGCGTGGCACAAATGACACGCGTGCATTATCGTACGCACTCTTGCATCAGAAAAGACTCGTCTCATTTCTTTGTTAAAAATATATTGAATTTAAAGTCACGAATTTTGTTTTTTTACGTCAAGAAATATGAATTTGATGTCAAAATTAAATGATTTTCAATGCCCGATATATTGTTTTTCTATTTAATATACATCTTAATTTAGTTTGTTTCATTAGATTTCTTTCTTCTATATTGATTTGGGAACTAAGATTATGTTTTCATAATATTTTTTGTTAAAACACGTGAAATTTTAATAAATATTTTCGAAAATGTATATTATAATAATATGTATTAATCCTTTGCACTCGAGGGCTCCGGAGCGGAGTCATTTAAAATTTGTAAACTCTTCAAACTCAAATACAAATAGCAAGAGCGGAATATCCTATACACAATAGTTTTTACGATTTATCTTTGTCCTTATGTTATGAACTGAAAGTTATTTGCATTGTCTCCATAGCGGAACCCTCGAGTTTGAAGACAAATTTTAAATGGCTCCGCTCCGGAGCCCTCGAGTGCAAAGGGTTAAATGAAAAATGCATATATTTCTTGATACTAATATCTTTATGAAAAATATTAAATATTCATTTCATGCCAACATATTCCAAGGCTAGACGAACTCTTCCAGGTTGTATATATATAAAACACGATATAAATGTAGAGGGTATCCACCGTAACAGTCCGCAACGATTTTTGAGACACTTCCAACAGTTTAAAGAAAAGATTATAAAGTGAATATTTATCTATTTCATGCAAGCTACAACTCATAATTTAAAAAAATTTGAAAAAAAGTTTTCACAAAAAATCAATATCATCTTGAATTTTTTTAATGGCACTATGTTATTTTCCCCATAATACTGTAGGGGACTTTAAGACGGATTCAAAGTACTACCTGAAATGTCATTTTTATTTATTTATAATCATTTATTTATAACAATAAAAAAAATTACAACTTATGTGAGCAAATGTTCAAGTTGCTTGCCTCCTTCTGCAATACAAAATTCCAGTCTTTTTAACAAATTACCATGCGTAGCAGCTCTTATACTATTTGGATCCAAAAGTTGCACAAGTTATGTAATTATCTTTTTTTCAAGGTCTTTTGAATATTATTAATTAATACATAGCAGATATCCCCATGAAAAGAAATCCATTGTAGATCAATCCCGAGAACGACCATCTGACTGGGCCACATGTACTTATAACACGTTTTCTAAAGATATCCTGAAGATAATTTTGAACTATTTGTGCATTATGAGCCGGGCAACTGTCCTGTTGAAAGTACATACTCTTTATATCAAAGAAGATATTTCGCATTAGCTTTGGCAATTGTATATTGAGAAAGTGCAAATATCGATGTAATGTTAAATTTCCTTCGTAAAAATACGGTCCAATTAAATAACGATCTAATATGCCGCATCAAACATTAACTTCTGTACCAAAAAAAAAAAAAATAAAGAAACGGTAAAGGGGGAAAAGAAATTATAAAAAGTTATAAAATCAAGAAGAAACGAAAATCTATTTTAATTTGAAAGTTCCGTTCTCGAATCCAATGTGGATTATCTGATGACTAGGAATGTTAAAAACGTTACGTCTGTAAATGAAAATACCGTTATTGGTAAATTTTGACTCTTTCGTCGACAAAATTCTATCTAGTATACAAGGATCTTTTTCATAAACAGTGGCAAACCATGTTATAAATTCTAAACGTCGTACCTCGTCAATTGTACATAAATGTTGCACTGAAGTTAACTTAAACAGATGATATTTATTATCTTTTGTTATTCTGTGTATACTTCCAACTGACATGTTCATTTCAGCAGCAATAACAATGAAGCACAAATCGACGTAGTCGTAGTTGTAGCCCGCATGAAACAGACGAACGTTCACATCACAAAATTTCCCTTAACACATTGCGTACGGTTGACGAGAAATCTCGTTTTTAGTAAGCCGAACGTTGTGGCCGGGCGACGAGATATCTCGTTTTCAGGTTTCTTCGACTTAATCAATGACTCAAGGAATTAAAAATAG
The DNA here is from genome assembly GCF_001313825.1 of Dinoponera quadriceps. Taxonomy (NCBI): domain Eukaryota; kingdom Metazoa; phylum Arthropoda; class Insecta; order Hymenoptera; family Formicidae; genus Dinoponera; species Dinoponera quadriceps. The sequence goes on from NW_014554180.1 coordinate 24,693, forward strand.
ATTTTCTTGTTACGTTACCAGGATAACGAAGTCTCGCGCATTCTCGAAACAAATTGTTAGCGAATAAATGTGTATATAATTGTCGTGTTGAACGAGTAGAGTGCCGTACGCAGTGTGTTAACTGTCAGAAGCGTCTCAAAAATCATGCGAACCGCTACGCTGAACACACTATTGTTAAAAAGTTATTGAAAGTGTAATCAATTAAACGTATTTTCTAACTGCGATAAGAACTAACATAAAATTCTGTATTTATCAATGATATAAATGAATTTACGAAATCGTGAGATTTTATTTCCGTTGTTAAAAATGCAATTCAACCTCATCATTTTATAACTGCTGCACATAATAAAATATAACTTATGTGATATATGTTAAAGATAGTTTTGCACTTGCTTGATTCTGTAATTTAGAAAATAGCCGAAATATGAGCGATGTATCGACTTATTTCCGTAGCCAACTAGCCCCGATCTCCCTATGAGCAAAAGTAAATTGGAGCATTGTTCAATATGTAATGAAAACGATTAAACATTTCAAAATTGACATCTCTCAGTCGCCAGCATAAATATTTGCTTAATATGAAAATCTTGCAGCTTGTACATATCGAATGTGTCAATGTTCTAATTAGGAAAACTTCAAAGACCATTCTTATATCTTCACAATGAAGTTTAGAGTTTTAAAAAGATACGAAATGTTGTAGAAAAATTTTTACATATCTTGATTAAATAAGATACAACAGAGTAGCGCAATTCATCACATTCACATTAATATCGCACTTACATTTGCATAAAATTTATATCTCGCAAAGAAGATTCCTTGGAATCTAATAAGGATTGAATTCGATTTTCAAAATTTATTATGGATTATGAATTCTAGTTGAGAAATCTACGCAGGTTCTGGTTAGAAATATAATGTTTTCAACATACGATTCTAAGTGAGAAACGAATTTCTTATTTAGTCATCCACATTACCCCAAAAAATTTGTTTGATTTCTATTTTATACTACGATTGAACAAAATATGCGAAACAAAATATTGAACTGTACACACACACATACACACACACACTACACGTGCTACATCTGCTTTAAACATAGTAACATTAAAAATATAACACCACTTATTAATCTCCTTATCTGATACTCGGTTAAACTCGATTAACAACCGACATGAAACAAGTCGCAGAACGAATCAACATGGCGGACAAAGCTTCACCCTATATTTGGGATAAGAACGGGACTCCGAATTTGTAATTGGATAACTTATTTTAGAACAATGTTGGGCATTCTAATCGGAACGTATGCCATATTTGGGAAAGTCGTGAGAAATTTCTATGCAAAACGTACAAAAAGTATAAAAAGAATAGCGTGATCGTGTCATTGTTTGTGTAACATTGCATTCTAAAGATCGCCTGTACGTTATCAAAGTTTATCGCTATTCTTCATCGACTTTGGAACCTTTTTAAGGGTATATTTCTCGTTTCTCCGCGACAAAGCGGAAAATCAAGCTGACGTAAGCGCGTCAGTACGAGGAATACTCGGAAGAATCGTTGTTTATCCATCACGTTGGATAATGTCATTCCGATATCCCGACATAAATCACGAAAGTGACGAGGTATCGGAAGAATGAGGATCCCCGAGGTATCGTGTTATCACTTAAAGGTTAAATCGATGGCTTGCACGGCGCGTGGAGAAAAGAGGAGAACGGATCCCTTACCGAGAAAGCTTTGAGGAAGACCAAGCATTGTATGATGCCTTCCATCGCGTCGCCGGTTAAACAAAAGGTGCCGGTGAGATGCCGTCCTTTGCGGCCTATCACAGAGCAGAGGTTCGCCTGCACAAAGGCGTTCTGCGATCGCGTGGCTGCCGCGAGAGTCGAGTGGTAGGAACCGGCGCTCATCAGACGTTCCAGCGAGTCCATGTCTTCTCCTAATCTTCGATTATTTCTTCTTTCGATCTTTCCCGGGATATCGGGCGAGAAAAAGGGCTCGGGGAGACGGGGTTGCGACCTCCGAATGTCGAAGTTCCGAAGGGTGAATTAAAATCGAGCATTAGTCACAGTTCTCCCTCTTCCTGGTAGCGTTGACGAACGAATCGTCGACCTCGGATGATAACTCAAGCTGAATTTCCCATCCCGTTCGATCACTCGCAATCGGCAGGAGAGATCGGCTCGATCTGTGCTGCGGGAATCGCATTATACGCGATATGGAGGGCGCGTCGTGGCGACGGCGGTCTAATTTAGCGTCCCCGTACGACGTTGTTCTCAATCTTTCGGCCGGACTCGCGCGGCTAAAGCGAGTGCCATTTCAGCCGCGAGAGAACATCCGGCCAATGGCGGACGTATCGGGGGGATATCGTATTTATTAATAATGCCGTCGTGCGTCGTTAAAGGTCAGCTGGACTTCGCGAGCGACTTCCTGCGCGAGACACTACGGCGCTCCGGTTCTGCTGTTATTAACAATTTCAGATATCCTCTCCGAGATCACGAGATGAGACGACGTTGGTTCCCGTGGTTACGACGATGAAGACTACGTAAGTAAAAGACAACATAACCACCTCGCGATATCGAAGAATTGTGAGTCTACCTATGGGAACTTTTCGGCAGGCGTGGAAGTCGGAGTTGAATTACGGGCAGTGAACGTACACACAATCCACGTTGAACAACGTCACACTCCTTTTCTTCTTTCGGAAGATAGCAGACTCGAGCAAGAGAGAGATCAGTGTTACATGGTTCCAGAAACGATCTAGTGCTGACTCCCGCAGCGATAACGCAACGTTTAGTTGACAACGTGCACAAAAGAAGCTTCACTTCTTGTTTAGACGTCGCGCGACTTCCTGCGGTCGACATTCGCCCCGGAGTTTGCATTCACCGGCACGTAGCGAAGAGTTCATCACGAGGACGAGAGTTCGCTCTTCCTTCGCCCGAACGGTGCTACCAGCAGCCACGATGTCTCAATCAATATCACTCACCGGGGCTCGAAAGCGTCACGACGACACGTGTTTCTCCTACTCGCCGTGTCGTGCCGACGTTCCTCGCATTATCGCCGGTAATTGCGCGGCCACAGAGGATCGCTCGTGACTCGGCCGAGTCCTGTCTCCCGGTCTGTGCCCGGCCTGAAAATTCTATCGGCGATTCATCGTCGCCCCCTCACCGATTCCCCGACGGGGGGCCCCGTGTTTACAAACGAAACATCTCCATTTGGGTGTATTTCCGGCTGCACGCCGCGTCTGTGAACTCGTAATCTCGGGGCCAAGCGCGATGCGACACGGCTGGCAGATCATCATCGAGCCCGCCGCCTCGGACCTCCGTAAACATCATGAATTTCCGAGACGGGCGTCTCTCATCATTCCGGGGAACTGCAAATCCACATCGCACGGCCATCCATTCGCGCGATTTCCGCCTCGGCCAGCTGCGGAAGGCTGCTCTGTTCTCGATCCTCCGTCGTTCGGAGAACTTACTCGTTCCGCGACCTCCTCGTATCCGTAGAGCCGTCCGCGCTTTTCGGGGATGACACGCGGCGTGATCTATCACGGGCAACAGGCGGGGGCGGCTCCTTGAATCTTCCGCGAAATCGAGTAGACCTTCTGCGAGGCGGGCGAGCTCCTTTCCGCCGCCGCGCGGTACGTCTCCGTCGCCTGCGGGGTAGAGTACCGCCTGATCAGGTCGCACATCTCGTAGCACAGAAAGCAGATGCCGATGATCAGAAATGTATCCATCTCCCGCTCTCTCTCTCTGTCTCTCTCTCTCGCGATCGCCGTGTGTACGGAATCGGAAGCAGCCGCGACGAATGAAGGATCTCCCAGGAATCTGTTTCCAACCTCAACGGGCTCCCCCCGAACGTCCTCTCCTCCTCCTCCTCGAGACAGTCCGCTTCTCGCGAGCGTCGGTTTAACGCCGTCGGAAGACGAGAGACCGCCGAGAGGGAGAGAGAGGGGAAGAGAAAGTGAGAGCGGACAACGGAATTCGAAGAGGTGCCACGCGACGATTCCCTCGGGACAATGTCGATCACACACACTTCCACCTTCGAGAGAGGCGGCTCGCGCGCGTCGCCGATCACGGCTCGCTCGCGTCGACGATCCTACAGCTGGCACCGCGAGCGTATCCGACGACGACGACGACGCGCATTTCTCACTGGAAGCACCACCGTCGGCCGGGCATTCCGCGCGTCAACCGACGCGAACGAACGAACCGCTGGCTCTCCCTCGCGAGACACGAGGCCGCGCGCGCGCTTCCGACGCGCAGCCGATGGCAGCTCGTTGCCGCGGAAGAGCGGAAGAGCGGCCGAGAGGGAGCCACGTAGGTGCGGCGAAGCGGTCACAGAAACAAAACACAGACCATGTGAGCAAACGCCGGATGTGTCGGCGCGTCGGGACGCGAACGTTCCTCCGGGAGACGTCGCGAACAGTCTCGCGACGGATCTCTCTCGTCACCCGCGTCGTCACCGCGAGGGACGATCCAGTCAAGGGATCACGCGCGGATTCCAGCTGCCTCGAAGCCACGGGGATGATCAGCCGTGACCGATCATTCGCAGCGCGCTTTTCGCGCCTTTCGCGACGGAACGGAGAGATACGGGGGGGACGAGAGCGATCCACCGCGCGACGACTCCCCCAACCGTTCGCGATCCGCTCGATCGTAAACGAGAGACGCGCAGCAACCGACACCGAGTGCAACTCGTATAACGGAGGGACGTAGAAACGGGAGCGACGCAGTTATATCAGCGGGCTCGCAACGGGCCAGCGTATGACTACCAGATACTCTCGGCGTGAGGGTGCGCCTTTACGAGGGTGGGCGGGTGGAAACGAGGGATGCTGGGCGACGGCGCGGCCCGCGGCGCCACCCCGGCCCCTCTCTCTCTCTCTCTCGCCGTCCGCCCTGTGGCCCCTCGCGCGCGCGAACACTCGCGTTCGCCCCCCGTTCCCGCCCGACCGCCCCTCGTTCGAGGCGTTATACCGCCGTCTCACCCCGCGCCTCGTGCTGTACCGAGCGACCGATGCTCGGTCTTATTCTTCTCGTCATCTCTCTTCTTACTCTACCTCCCCCCCCCCTCCAGACTTTGTCAGTCCTCTATCGCGTTCTTTTATCGCATTCTTTATTTCCCGTGTCGTTGTCGTCCGTATTCGTGCGCGCTTCTCGTGCGCTTCTTCCGTTCGCGTATCTTCCGCCTCTCGCGCGCCGTTGACCCGACGAAGCCGCCAACGGCGATTTTTGCGCCGGAGACTTGCGCTTAGCTCGAATATTCAGGCGGATGAATTCAGCCGCTGCGAACGGTACCGACCGGCCATACCGTAATCGCACACAGTAATATCCTTAAACGTGTCTCTCTGAGGTGCAATCGGCGAGAAGCGGTTAAGAAGCGGTCAGTAGTCAGTGGTGGTCGTGATTGTGAGTGTTAAATCGGTAGAATCTCGGTGAAGAAATCTGTCGGTAGCAGCCGACCGGTTTCTATCGGTGGGGCCTAACAGCAGAAACAGCGAAGAAAATACTATTTATCGTCTCCTTTTACTTTCCCAATTATTCTTGAAACGTTGTGAATGATTTCACTGGGATTTTTAATTTTGTCGAATTGATTTAATTTGCATAGTTTACTCGTCATATTTGAAACTCTACTTGACAGGACTCAGGAATCCGAGACCTTTGGCTCTACGCTCTGTTACTTTACGAACTATACGCCAAATGTGACGTGAAATTCAGAAGACAAACCGTGCACCGTTTTCTTCGATTTCCTTTCGCCATCTTTCAGGCAAATTGGAGATCCCATCCTCTCAGAACTTCCCAGTTTTCTGGACGAGAAACTGCTCAAAGTGCTTTTTGCAGGTCTCTAAAGAAGTAAAATTTTTTCCACTGAGGGGATTCTGCAGAAACCTGAGTAAACGGAAGTCTAGTGGTCAGGTGAATACACAGGATGAGGCGAGACATCCCGGCCAGGCTGCAATAATTTTTGCCAGGTTACCAAAGATATGTCAGGTCCAGCATTGTCTTGGTGAAATATGACACCGTAACGATTGCCCAATTCTAGACGCTTCTCATCGATTGATGCCTTCAAACAGCCCAATTGGGAACAATACTTGTTGGAGTCAATTGTTTGATTTTGCGGAGGCAGCTCGTAATACACGATTCCTTTTCAATCCCACCAAATACACAGCATGACTTTTTTCGTATGGATGTTTTGTTTTGGTGCGGTTTGCGGTTCATCTTACTTTCCCCGCGATCTTTTGGGCTCTATATTGTTACACACAATCCACTTTTCGTCGCCGGTTATCATCCGTTTTAAAAATTGAACGTTTTTATCGCGTTTGAGCGATAAATCGCAGATGGAGATGCGATCCATTAAATTTGTCTCACTTAAATTGTAAGGCACCCAAATATCGTACCGAGACACGTAGCCAAGCGTGTGCAGGTGGTTCACAACGGTCTTTTGATACACGTTGATTATCTCTGCGATCTATCGTCCTATAACGTGGGTTATTTTCAATCAATGTCTCGATTCGCTCCTCACCAACCATCAATGACTTACTTGAGCGCTTGCTATTTTCGCATATCATATCACCAGCACGAAATTTCGCAAACCACACACGTTTTGGCACACACGTTCGTTTACGGCATCTTTTACACAGCATACACAGCACATATCTTTTTTGTTCTTTGGTTCGCGTCGCACTTTTCCCTTTGCGGAAAGCATCAAACACCGAAAATATTGCTTGATTTTCTCCATGTTAGCAATGTCGTCAGATAAAAATTATTGAATAGATTTTGACAAATAACGGCTTAAAATAGATAGGAAAACCTAACCTTTCGGAAAAATATATGGTGTCAGATATTAAGTGAAAATTGTATTAAACACTTCATCTTAACGTCGTCTGCCCGCAAAATACGAAATTACTTTTTACTCAACTCAATATATACTCGTATATATATATATATATATATATTTCTACGAGAAGATATAAAACAGCGATTTACAGTGAATCTTTCTGGCTAAAATCCAGATGTATAAGACAATAGCTAAATGTAAGTGTTTCCACGAAAAATTGGCGAATACTCAGCGATTATCGGTGAAATGTAATCTTACTGATTCAATCGGTGACGTTTTCCGAGATTCCATTTAAGAAAGTGTCTCCCGGCCCCGAGTATTACTTATGAAACAATCCTCCTCGCGACGGCTGGTTTACTCCCGGTCGATGCGCCGCGACGGTAGAAATTAACTCGCCGGGAAAGGACAAGAATATCGCGCGGCGATTATAATCGGAGTTAACGCGAGATGAAAACAAGATAGGTATATCCGCAAGCTAAATTTACAGCTCAAGTACGAGCCGTTCATTCATGCAGCTTTCGCCTTTTGAGGCCTTTCGCTCCGCAGGGTAGAAATCGTAATCCGAGTGAAATCTTATACGTGTCTGGCTGGTGAATTGCGCTCCTCTTACGAATAGAGTTTCGAGTTTTCGACGACTGTGTGTGATTCGCGCTACTGCATCGCGCTACAATGCTCCGCTTTTATTGTGAAATCTCCATTCCGCAGCTCGAGAGAGATCATTCTCTTTTGCCCGCCCGCTCCATTTTCCTGCAAATTCTTTATTGATTTCTCCACCGCGCGATTCCCGTGAAAATTTATTAAATAGACGTTCCCCCTTTTCATAGAGATTCCTTTTTTATCCTCCCTCGATGAGCCACCCGACCTATTTCACATCCTTCCCTACTGACCATTCAATTTGGAACACTGTTCCACAAAAGAATGAATTATTAACTTCATTTACGTCCATTAACGCATAAATTCGTCGCGCGATGTGCCAACTTTGTGCTTTCTAACGATCCATCTCTTTTCGTAATCGTGCGCTTCAAAAGAATTTCTAATTTGCGGACCGACTGCGCGCATGAGTAAATTTGCACGCGTCCAAGTACGCTCGACAATTAATACCAATTTAACTGAGATGACACGTCGTTATAGTGCGATACCCCTATATCCCTCACTTCATTATATATCCTTCAATTCATACATCATTGTTATATCATTCCTTTGTCTTATATATAATGCTTTATATCAATCTCGCGAGAACATGTCTAGCTTACATCGCTGCTTTTCGATCGTACTGCAAGGACGGTAGGAGCATTCGTTTCTTAAGCTGCTGTCAAGTCACGAGCAACGTGATGCCGGAATAAATAAATAACTCATATATCCTTAACGAAGTTTGGCGAGTATGCCAAACAACTTTGCGCATCATTCGGACAGCGAATTTACGACGGATGTCTCGCGAGATTAGGTGCGCCGTGGCGACAAATTGTGAGTTTGCGTTTACGTACAGTATACACCGTCGACTGTACGCTTTCAAGTTTCTTGCCGGTTTAATTGGCTTTAATAAAGTTCGGGGAAAGTGCTTCGAAGGAAGCAGTCGCGGAATTAACAGTCGCGGTCTGTCGCGCGAGGTGCTAAACGGTTAAAGAATCTTCTTCGGGGAGAAATGCCCGGAGGTCCCATCATATGCCGAATATTCGTTCGTTACTCACACAGAAAGCCAACTTTGAGAGCGGTCCGCGAGAGAGAAGAGAAGAGAAGAAAGGGAGAAAGCGAGGAAGGAGACAGAGAGAGAGAGAGAGAGAGAGAGAGAGAGAGAAGGGTGGTCGAAAACCGAAAACCGACTGGTCTATTTTCAAACATTGATAACTCAAAGCCAAATCAAGTAGAATGTTTGCAATTTTGAGAATTGGCTCTTTACTCCCGAGCAAAAATTGAATCTAGTGACCGTCTAGTCATGACGTGGAAAGATTGTGTTTTATATCGTTATTATTTAATAGTACTAGTTAGCTGTTAGCTAGACATGTAACGTTCATTTCTCTTAGTGGCTATATTAAAAAAGTTAGCTAGTTGCTAGACAAAAGATGGTACATGGTCATGAGATGGAAAATCATAGCTAGTTGTTAGCCAGTAATGTAATGCTCACTTCTCCTAATGGTTATATTAGAAAAGTCAATAGCTAGACAAATAAATAATAGTTCGTGGCTTTTTAGCATGGACTAGACAGCGACTAGATATGGCAAAAGCAAAACAAAATAAAATGAAAAATTTATATTTTTTTTCGTTGAGGGAATATTTATTCCCTCTGAGCACGAGCACTGGCAAAGATATTCTCCGTAGGTTGCTGCTTATTTCCAAGAGGAGATTTGAGCGTAAATATTTTGACTTCTACCGGGATCGAACCGGGCTGCTAGCATGGTAGACCAGTGCGCTGTTATGTCACGCTCGCACTCTCTATAATATACTATCTATACTATACTATATACTATACTATACTATATCTAGTATACTATATACTATACTATACTATATCTAGTGTACTATATACTATTCTAAACTATATATCTTACTATACTATATACTATACTATATTATATCTAGTATACTTGTATAGTATCTGAAGATATTCTTAAGATGATCTTCAATATAAAACCTGGCTCTTATAAGAGTCGGAGAAAATCCGGAGCCAGAGTTGCTGGAAAGATTCGAACTCGGGACCTTGCTGGGTGTCTGCTCTTACCACTGAGCTATTCAGGCTTCTACTTCGATATATTTTTTTTATCCTTTTATTGCCTCAATTTAAAAAAATAAGATAAAGAAATTGTTAACATAAAAACTAATAATTCAATTTGACATTATAAACTGCTTTCTCTCCCAAAATAAGACATCTTCAAATAAAGATAATGTTATTTCGAGTTAAAGAAATTCTAATTCTTAGTTTGAAGGTATCATTCTGTCCAATATCCTTTATTCTTAATTTAAGAATATTATTCTTGAATAACGAGAATATTGCATTTTCCCTGAATACTGCATGTGGAATTTCTTCGTGTAAGCAAATTTCATCTATCCAACGCTATAAACTTATTTCAACATGTTGAGAATACAGACTTTCTCAAAACAGGAATATTCTTTTTTCCGTGTGTGACACGTCATCAGCAGGATTCGTGCATGAAGAGCACGGACTCGAGAGACAAATTTGCGAACGGAGGTGCGACGTCACGCTCGCCCGCGACGGTGTCTTCTCGTACTTAAATTACTTGGTGCTAAACCGCTGTAATCACAGGTAAACTGCGGCCAGTGCTCTCTCCGCTAAGTCGATAATTGGTGTCTGTTAGAAGCAGATAAGGTCACTACCGCCGCGCGCGCGCTCCTAACAATTTCCGCTTAATTGCCTCTGTATTTCCGGCGGTGCGATTATTTACTTTCTGCCAACGTGTGAAATTCGCACCGGCGAATCGTGGCCGATCTTTCAACCGTACGATGTCGTCGGGCTAAATATGTGACGCGGCTGATATATTCCTCGCCGCTTGCGCACACACATATACACAAACGCGCGCGTACACGGCCTCGATACATACATATTTGATTTGGATGTGCACGCTGGTTCCACTACCATGAAGAGCGCGTTCGTGCTCGCGTTTAAGAGAAAGCCCTTTCTGTTTTATCTCTTCTACCTTCCTATCAAACGCTGTTTGAGGCGGGCACGTAAAACTCGTCGCAAAATTCTTCCTCCCTCGCGACCGAGACGCTCCATCTTTGCGAAAAGCATATTGTGCGCGCAATGGGGGGACAGGGGGATATCCCGCGGCATGAATTTACATTCAATTTCTTTTTCATTCGACACCGCTTCCTCCGGACCAATACGACGAAAGTTCCCTCGCAAAAATATCATGCGTACGTACATGAAGATTTGTCGGAACGCGGTGTGTGTCGCGGGATGTGCATCTCTCTCTCTCTCTCTCTCTCTCTCTCTCTCTCTCGTTGGTTGCAATGGTTTTTTAAGATTGCGCGCAAATATCGCGCGGCCAGGAGCAATCGATCGCTGACATGAACACGCGTGATATAAGTTTTAGTATCGCACTACAACGACAAATGGCGCTGGTTGTCGGTGTGGGAACGGCGTGCCGAATGAAAGGGTAGTTAATTACGGAATAAAAGCGCTCACGCGCGCGCACGAGTCGGATCGATGGGAAACGGTTTCGGATAAATATACCGCTATGTACTCCCACTCGTTACCGCTCGCTGTATCATCATTGAATCGGCGAAAACAAGTGATCATTACCGTGATAGGAATAGATCGCGAATACTTCGAAAGTCTTTAGCGACGTGTATTCGTTTGTATGTGTGTGTGCGTACGCGTGTGTCTTTTTCATTCTCTTAAATGGGGCTTTGTGAAAATGTCACTGATTGCATCATCAATAAAACAGTATTTCGCCAATGACCGATGAATATTCGCTTTTTCGCGGAAATTCTTTCTTAGCGGTTCTTAGCGGAAATTCAGCTTTTCCACGAAGAATTTTCACCAAGCTCTTCCCTTTTATATCGGGTTGATGCTAAAGTTTGTCCCGTTTTCCAATCACAATATACATTTAACCTTTATTTATTTTAAACTACAATCAATCAGTTAGGTATGCGCTATTCGATGTCCCGCTACCTCCCCTGTAGTTGTACGATCATAGAACTCGGTCGTAGAAATCCTTGAATTTCTGAGCGAAGAAATGATGAAAAAGGAGACAAATTTTTGCGTCAGCTTAAATACTTCACTGCTTTTGCCCAGTGGAAAATTCACTGCAAGTCACTGTTACGGATTACGTAACGAAACTATACAGGATGTCCGGAAAGTTTTGACAAAGCGGTTGTGTGCAGGTAGAATGGGTTAAACTCAATAGGAAATTCATGTATCATTTTGCAAAATTCGTAATAGTTAAGGAGGTATTAATTAATCTGTATGAGCTAATAAGCGCACGGGAAACGGTGGGTTAGACTCTGCATAACGAAAAATGGCGTAATTCTGAAGATCTCCCAGTAACGATAGATATCAACTGATAAGAGAAGTGTGTTTCTTTTTGACACGTAATGTTATATATCACGTGATTCCATCTCAAAAATTAGGTGATTGATGGTCACTGATGTTCATCGTCGCTAAATCTTCAGAAATAAATCATTTTTCTTTATACAGAATCTGGCCTACCGTATCCCGTATGTTCGTTAGCTCATACAGATTTATTCCTCATTAACTATTGCAAATTTTGCAAAATGGTATATGACTTTCCTACTTAGTTTAACCCATTCCATTTGCACACTTCGTCAAAACTTTCTAGACGTCATATATATATACATGTATATACATTCAACTATATATCGTATTTGGAGTAGTTCGTAAGATAGCATAATCAAGAGCCAGAAGTTTTAGGTTCTCGAGTTCGATATGGGTAAGCATGTTTTTCAAATACAATATAAATTAAATCAATTAAGGTCCTAATCCCATGCTGCATTCATCTTGCTTGATGACGTCAGAAGTGAGAAAATTCATGCCCAAAATTACTGCGAACTACGTTGATATAAAAGAATACGTCTATAAAGTAACAATCCATCAAATAAAACAATCATGCGATTGAATGAGATATTTTCAGAATATTCCGAAAAACTTCTTTTTGTTCTGACAATCGATAAATAACCGTGAAAATAACATGGCAACCTTTCTTTTTAGCTTATCTCTTTTCACGATGATTTTTCATGATTTTGTCACGTTAACTTTACAGTTATTATTGATTGTTAAAGTAAAAGGAGAGTTTTCGAAATATTTTACAAATGTGTTCAATCGATCACAAGTATAATTTTATGGGCATATCCTTTCATTTCAACGTATACCGCAAGGATTTTGCACTGTATATTTTCCCATTTCTGACGTCATTAATTAATTAAGATGACTACGATGAGAAAACAGGAGACTTTATTAGCACATACTTAAAAATATTTTAGACAACATCACACTGCCAATATCTTAAAAGTAATTGAGATAAGAATAAAAAAGAATAAATAGAATAGTACTTTTTTCATTGTTTTTACAGTCAGATTTTAATCGCTGCTTAACCGAATCCATTAGCGAGATTTTACTAATTTGCAAAGCTAAATTTATAATTATGACTACCAGTGACTATTGACAGCTTCTCAATGACAATGTACGAGTATTTATTGCACTTTAGAAAGTACATCCTTTTTTCTCCGTTATTAGAGAAAAAGTATTAGAACTGACATAGATAAACCAACATACTCATGTTTCTTAGCTGTTAAGTACTGAACTCTGTCTGACAGAACATGAGCTTTGTCTACTGTGTACAGTAGTTAGAGCTGAAGCAGTTTCTGTTTGTAAGCACGTTCGGTTATGTTATTAGTGTCGTTTCATTTCCCGTTGTGTTGAAGTTTTTGTTGAGCTATCATCTTCCTGTGACAATTAAAATAACAAATCAGTAAGTTAATTATTTTATAGTACAGTAAGTAATTTATTTGGCAATGCTATTTTATAGTATGAGTTTTAAACTTCTTAAGTCACTTTGAATCCTGTGCCAATCTCTATCTTCTGTCGTTGAACCACGCAAAAAAAAGTTAAGGTTGTTCTGTAAACTGACATATTTAAGTTTACTGATATTTCGATCGATGTGTCCAAACTTTGTTGTGAAATATCATTTCAGAGAATATAGTCGGTCACAGGACGGTTGCGACAGTTCTTTTTACATGTTTCAGAGCACATGAAAAAATACGACGAAGCAAACTTATGATTTATGAACATGCGGTAGATAGTCAGACAACTATGAAAATTACATATACATATGTAATTTTGACAGCTATCTGACCATCTATTGCTATATGTTTGTGAATCATAGATTCGCTTCGTCGTATTTTTTATATGTTCTGAAGTATCTAAGGAAAAAAAAAAACTGTCTTGTGACCGATTGTACAGTTGAAATTGCTGGTGACTGATTTTCACCTATTTATGTTTGTTTAAGAAAGAAGAAATGAGGAAGTCCCTTTCCACATGATACAGCAATATACACCCTAAAATTTTTATGGTTTAAAAAATACATAAGATTAAAGATAACATGTAAGTATATGTAATAAATGTACAAAATAATGTAGTTTTAATGCTTTTATTTGATTTTTCAAAATAATTTTTGTATTTTAGATATCATGGGTATGTCGATTTGGAGCCTAGTTTCTAGAAGCATCAATCATCAAACATCTTAAAAGATAGTTATTTGCAGGGAAATATATAATAATTTAGGAAATATATAATAAGATTATCATATATTTAGGTGAAGAAATATTACCGTTTCGTATCCATGCACATAAATTTTCGTTTTAGACCTTCAACGGGGCTTTAAAGCGCGTAAAAACCAAATGGTATGTCAGTTCATTTTCTCTACGTTCACGGAATTGAAATGCAAGCTGTCTTCGCACGTATCAAGGAAATTTAGCTATAATGACCGAAGTTATGTATTTGATATTGGATGTCGTGTAATCTGGACTGATTAAATCGATCGTGACGGTCCGCGCCAATCAGCGCCAAATTCAATATAAGCCTCATTGATTAATGGGGGACTTTGACGATCAATCTTGATCCGAGTGTGCTAATATATATCACGTACCGCGCGAAAGTGGCGCAAGCAAACCACAACACGCTCTCGGTCACGAATCGCGCTCTCGCGAATATATCAACGTGAGAAACTTGTTAGGAAACGAAAATGAGGCAAACGACGTCGGGAATTTTTGTACGCTCGCGCGACGGGAGAAAAATGTTGGCAAACGAAAGCGTAATTAATTTTCACGATGTATACATCAAGGCTAACTAATCCGCCGAAAGGCTAAAACGGGGTCAGAGCAGCTCGCTAAAATGATTTCACCAATAACTGCAGTGGAGGTTGCTGCTCCTGTTGCCACTGCTGCTGCCGCTACGGTAGGGTCGTATGATATGTATGTAGGAAAATGCATCTTTACGCGCATGTGCGCGACCACACGCACACAGACCGCTCGACTATTGATATATTCCGACTTTTACGACTTGAAGTAACTTCGCTTAATATATGGTAGGACTTGGATTATAAATTCCCCCCGCTTTCGTACGTGCACCCCGTCGTAGCTAATCGCGGCGGATCCATGCATTAGTCGTGTCGGGATATATGCAGAAACTTTGATATCCGATGACGAATAATTCATCGTGCATGTGTGAGGGCGTTCGTCAGACGAAGATCGAATAATTACCGGTACGCATCGTTATTTCGTATTTCAACGTGTGAAAAGTTAAGCAGCCGTGCAACAAATCGACAACCTGGAAACATTCGTCAGTGAGATCGCTTCGCTTCTTATGCGAATAACGAGGAAAATGGCGTGCGAATGTATAGGAGCGAATTGAAGCGCCACTTTATGTGTTTATGCGATTTGCTAGGGCGGTTTATCACATGGAATGTATATCGGTTATGAAAATATAATTCAAGAGTCATCAAGCTATCGGTATAAAATGGATTGAAGAAGTTCTTTCAGTGGGCAGCAACGATATCCGCATCGTGTTCATTAATTCAGAATTAGCGCAACCTATGTTACGTTCATTAGACGCAGTTCATTAGACGAAAGTGAACATTATCATTAGAGACATGTGCTCGTCTAATTAGACATGATATCACACGAATGTACGCAAAATATTCCTGTTATGTTAGACACCAGATGAAACAAAATGATATTTAATCCTAGTGGGTCCACGCATGAGTCAAATTGGTCAAAGAAAATAATTCAGATCCTATAGTTGTTGAATCTCGAACCATATTGCACATATGGACATCGAATTCTTTTTTTGAAGCACGCAAATCGTTTTATTTCTCTCTGCATAGGATCAGTATACTATCTTCTGTTACACCTTAAATCGTTTATTTAAAAATTAATGATTGCGACACATTTTTCAAATTTACTTTTTGTACAAAGATACTTCAAACATAAACGTGAACTTAATTCTCTTTCCTACCGTAATAAATCTGTGTCGTTGTGCATGCTGGGGCAAATGTGAACAAAATTAAACTTGCACCTATACTGATCTGAGTCCTTCTCACTTCGTCGGTAAGTGACGATCACAACATCTGAGCAAGACGTGCCGAGCGATGTGCGCGACGAATTATTATTACACTTTCGCACAAATGAAAGGATTGAGCCTTCTGAAATTCTGACTAGATTTCACGTACAGTTTGGGAATGTTTGCCACAGACGAGGATGTAACGATTGGGCAAAATCATTCCGAGAAATGAACGTCACACTTGGCAACCAAGAACTGCTGTTAACCCTGACAAGATTTCGAAAACTGATGAAATGATTCGGAGAAATCAAGAAGTTTCCAGAACGGTAGAATAAGTGTATTTCATTAGTGGTGACTATAGTGAAAAAATAATATGTGTAACATTGCGATTGTGCTGTATAAAAGTAAAATTTATAGACACAAATTCGCATTTATATTTGAAGCATTCTCGTATATTCAAAGCTATAATATCTGTACACTCGATGAACACATTTATAAATCTTTAACATTTAGATTACTATGTCACCTATGTATGAGTCACGGTTTTAATAATTAAAGTAGGAATAATTTTATGAACTATGTATGGAAATATTGAATGGAAACTTCCTGTGCGCTCATTAGCTCATACAGATTAATTAATTCCTCATTAACTACTGCGAATTTTGCAAAATGATACATGACTTTTCTGCTCAGTTTCATGCGTTCTACATGCACACTACGAGAACTGAGAAAGGTTTGAGACATCCTGCATACTTATTATAAAATGATCAAAACTTACATATATTTTTCGTGACATTTTGGAAAACAATCCATATATAGTTGTGTGGTTGTTATTATATTAGTTACTCAAGAGTATTTACATTAGATAACATAAGAGATATGGATTTCGTATGGAAGAGTAGAAGTAGATACCATCATTATTTCATTGGACTGTGACGTTCACGAGCGAAAATACCGGCGAAGGGATTTCGCGCGTCCGAGGAACGCGTCGACCGGACGTTCGTTCGAGGCTGAGAAGAGGAGAAAGACGGGATGTCGCTCGGCAAAATATTAAACGCAAGAAATCACTGCGAAACGACGACGCTAAATCGCGAGAGATGCGCGAAAAGAAAAACTAAAGTTGGGCGCCAGACGTTGTTCGCGTCACACGAAATCAGAATAATCGCGAAAATTTCCCAAAGGTCGTTTCGTAATGGACACGATCAGCCCGACACATAGAACGAAAAGGAACGGAATTTAGAATTTCTCCAGTGATAGATCGCATATATTCAAGCAATTGGACAAACACGATGACAGAGAAAGAAATTCGCTAAATAGTTTTATTTTTTATATTTTTTGTTTTCTAATTTAAAACATTTTTTAATTTTAATTTTTTATTTCTTTAGTTTTTTAAATTGCGTTTGTAATTCGTTAAAACAAAAAGAAATATAACATTTATTACGATCGCAAATGAGATTGGCAAGGGAAAGAGAAATCAATAATATAATGCATGACTACGAGCGAAAGATAAATTAATTTCTCAAATACACCGTATCGGCTCCTAACACAATTCCGCGAACGAAAATGTGCGACAGACCCACGCGTTCGCAACGTTCGCGACCAAGGTCGTTCTAACTCGCGCACTGCAGGATGCATAAGACGAAACGAGAAATTTAACGGAAACAGAATACTCTACCAAGGGAAACGATAATACTAGAATAAGACGCGAGAAATACCACAATCACGCGAGATCTTCCGCCATTCGCAACTCCCACGCTGCTCCCAGCTGCGTGAAGTTGGTCTCTTCACCATAGAAGATTTTAAATTATAATTATAATAATATTGAAATTATAATTATAATAATTTGTTTGGTGATCATTTGATGATGTTTGATAATCCATTTCGGACATTTCGTAGCTAAAATTACAAAAGATATCGCGAAAAATAAAAAAATGCGTGTGAAGTTGGCCTCTTACTCAAAATTCCTTTCTACGGTGTCCTAAATAATTGTAATAGTTGCAATTTTAACAGTTCTAGCATTCGTTTGGTAGTCACTTTCTAACGTTTTGTAGTTGAAAATATAATTATCATTAAGGAAAATGATACGAAAATATGAGGTTGGCCTCTCTTTTCTGAAAATCACCTTTTATAACATCCCATGTAGGGTCGCCAGACATTACAACGTGCCCAACGCTTGGCCAATGCGGCGATAATCAACCGTTGGCTAAGGTTCTGTCAGCTAATAACAAGCCAACATTGGCCAGCCAGCAAATGACTGGCTGGTTATCTTATAGAATAATCAAGTGTTACAACGATGACCAACGTTTAGTCGACATATGGCTGCCAACTCGTTGGCCAAGATTCTTCCAGCCAGTGTTGGGCCAGCATTGACAACTGACTTTTCGCCAATTTACTGGATTCAACGTAGGATGGTAACGTCGAATACTGCCGCAAAATAAGATTACGGTGAAATAACCAGGGGCCTAAAAATAGCAAATAATAATAATTTAGTGATGATATTTAATATAAACGTTCGTAATAATCAAATGTAAATAACGTTGTTACTAAAATATGTGATATTGTAATATTAGTATTATTATAATAATTGGATAAATGATAGAATATATATATATATATATATTTCTTTTTTTATGTAGTAATTTATATATTAATGCAATAACTGTCAAATACGTACATATACATATGTGTTCAATTATTCATCAAATGATTGGGCACAGTTGAAATTAGATCTAATGTTGCAATGTTTCTCAATATCACATATTAAAAGGAAAACTGTATTTATTTGATTACCAATGACATTAATATTATATATCATTGCTATATCATTATTATTAATTATTATTTTTGGGTTCTAGTTATCTCGTAAGCAACATAACCTCAAAAATAGTATCAAACACGATAGCGTGCGAGGAACAGCATATTCGAAATTGTGTTCTTCTCGCTTTTCAATAAAAAAAAATGCTGCTGAAGCTACAGAAATGGTGTGCACAGCTTTGGGGAAAAATGCTGTTACATACAAAACTTGTAAAAAATGGTACCAAAAATTTCGAAATGGTGATTTCGACCTCACCGACAAAGTCGGCATCAACAAAGTTTGCCGACAAACATCTGAAGCAATTATTGAGTGAAAACTTGGCACAAATTCAATATGAGTTTGCTGCACAATTTGGAATAACCCGCTAGTCAATTTCCATTCGCTTACACAAGCTGGGAAAAGTTCAAAAGGAAGACCGATGGATTCCACATGAGCTTAGTTTGGAAAACAAACAGCGAAAATTTGATACGGCGATATCTTTGTTAAGGTACAAAATGAAGGATTTTTTGTATAAAATTGTGACCGGGGATGAAAAATGGATCTTCTAAGTAACCCTAAACGAAGAAAATCGTGGGTTGAGCCTGGTCAACCGTCGAAATCAATTGCGAGACCCAATATTCAAGGAAAAATGATTTACTCTCTATTTGGTGAAATATAAAGGACGTTATATATTATACTGGAGTCAAGCCAAACTATTACTGCTGTCTACCGTCTAATGAAATACCAACAGCAGCTTATTCATTTAAACGACAAAATCGAAAGAAAAAGGCTTTCTACTGGCCATAGAACGCGGCAAATCATCTTGCAACATGACAACGCTCGGCCGTACGTCTAAAAAAGGACTGAGGAAATGATTTATTCGTTGGGCTGGGAGGTTTTTCCCCAAGCGGCTTATTCATCGAACTTGGCACCTTTTCTGATCGCTGTAATACCATATAGTCGACGTACATTTCAAAAACGTGGGAGAGCTTCGAATATGCATAGATGACTTCACCGAATCTAAAGCCACCATCTTTCTTTCGATAAGGGATCCCCTAACTGCTCGATAGATTTTCCTTAATAATAATTATATTTTTGACTACCAAACATTCATGATGTACTACCAAATGTCAGAAAGCGATCACCAAATGAATGGCAATAGTTAAAATTAACCCTTTGGCTGCTATGGGCGCATATATGCGTCCGGCGAAAACCATCGATGTAGACTACGGACGCAAATGCGCGCTCGGCGAAGGCTTTGGCTGTTTACTGCTGTCTCATGTCTTTTGTTTATATATAGAGTATTTATGTTACTTGTTATTTGTTCAATTTTTCAATTTCCAATATCCAAACACATACATTATAATTATCAAATTATGGCGTCTTAAAACTTTACTATTGGTGAATAAACAATATATATTGAAAATAAAAAAAATGATTGGATTCATTTTGCAGTGGACAAAGTAATAGTAAGTGGATTGTGTACTATATTGTAATGTGTTAATACGCCGCCGATAAGATCCATATTGCGCGCAAAAGTATTCAGTCCCCAGCGATCGCTACTGCCGGCCGCACGCCGCTCACGCGAAGCGCTTCAACTTAGAGCAGTTAGTAGTCAAAGGGTTAAATAGACTGTCTTGGAAAGTGATTTCCAGACAAGGAGACGCCAACTTCACACTCGCGAACCCCATTTTTCTTAATAACAATTATTACTTTGACTACTAAATGCCCGCGATGGACTAGCAAATGTTAGAAAGCGACACCAAACGAATGGTAACTATTAAAATCTAACTAATAAAAATTAAATATGATGATGTGAAAGATGAAAGAGGGTCAACTCGCACATCATTTTCCTTGATAACGTCACAGGACATGTGGTTTGTTTCGTATTCTGATAATATACACGTTGCGCGCGTTGTAAACCTTGTGGGATTTATGCTCGAGCTAGCTCGGTCTAAATAAGAATGGACCGGAAAAATTACTAGGTCTTATAAATTTAATGTGCAATTCAAATTAAGCAGAAAAAAATAAGTGTATTAATTAAGAGTTAATGAACACTTAGAGGCAAGAGATTCTTATCCATCGTGAGTGCTGATTATTCGGTAAATCGGTAATGGTACTGCAAAGTAGAAGTTACAATGCACAAATATTTAGAAATGAGGCACCTGATTGGAAATTTTCGATGTCACTATATCTATGGAGTGGGATTAATAATGGAAATAGCATTAAGATTTCTGGGTGGTCGCTGCAACTGTCCTTGTTTGATGACGTCAGAAGCGAGAAAACGCATGTCAAGAATTCTTGCGTTATACATTAAAATGAAAAGATGTACTCACAAGATGACATTTGTGATCGATTCAGTACACTTGTTAAATTGTCTGTGCATTTTTCTTCTACTCAAACAAGCAATAAATAGTCTTAAAATTAACATTGACAAAATCATGAGAAAAGAGGTTAAAATGAATGGTTACATATCAAATTAATTTTGCGGCTGTTTCATTGATTGTTCGAGTAAAAGAAGAGAGCACGGACAATTTTACAAGTGTACTGAATCGATCACAAATACCATTTTGTGAGTATATCTTTTCATTTAAACGTATAACGCAAGAATTCTTGATAAGCGTTTTGTCGCTTCTGACGTCATCAAACAAGGAAAGTTGCAGCGAGGGACCAGGAGCCTTAATGGAGACTTGCGTACAACACAACAAACAGGAAAACGCAAAATCCGTGCGCGTAGGCGCGCATGGAAAAATTAATACCTTGAGAAAATTAGAGAGTAACGTTTGATGTATTTCTTAATGGAAACGATATATTTTGCCTTCTATTCAAGCTTGTGCTCCTCCTCGGCACAGTTACTAAACGAATTGACGTGACGTTCCGTTGCTAACGCGTGAACTGCTTCCCGTCAGAAAAAAGAAATCGACAAGTAGTTTCCTTCCTCTCCGCGAACGAATATTAATTCAAGATATTTATTCTCGCTTGGAAAGTATAGTTGTGCATTATCGCGCGAGAACGTCTATTATTTCCCTTCCTTCCTTTTTCATCAGCTGCCATTCTCTGTGTTACAATCGTAACACCTGATAACAATCACGGTCAAATTTTTCAATCAGAACGATAAAACCTATATAAATTTACCGCTGGAGTTTTATCGAAATATATTTCTCCGCGTAGAATTACTCGATCATATCAAATTATATAATTTCCATGCAAATGGTAAAAATTCTGTTGGAATATCGATTGGCGAGAATCACGATAACGAGTAATGCCACGTTGTTTTTGGCGACAACTGAAAAAAAGGATAAGATACAATAAGAAGATACCATACGTAAAAACTTTATCGCTTTATAATATAGTTTACGGCAAAATATTAACTTCTTTCTGCAAAGTTTACGTCGTATTAGATGCACAGAAGTGCACATAAATGCTTTTACACAATGAAAGTACGCGCGAAAATTAATTGGAGCATCGCTCAATATATCACGATAACGATTAAAAATGTCAAAATTTACATAGCTTACAAAACGTACATAGCTGTTAATTAATGTAAATATTTAAAGATATGCGATTTTGTTCTTTTTAATTTAATTTATCAATGTTTTTTATTTAATTACTTAATTTTATTCTTTGTTTCAGTTCATGTTAAAAAAATATGTAACTTTTTTATATTTTAATTTTCTCCTCTTATTTCTTTTTGTAAAAAAAGTTTCCTTTCAAGCTTGTAATTCAATTTTTTAGTGAAGCATTTTTCTGTTTTTAAGAAGAAATAAATTTATGTTAAAAATTTATTTCATTTTCTATTCATTTTCTATACTTATAACCTACCCGTAATTACAAATCCATCATTCTACCCGGAATTAGGAACCTTTTTACTCTAAAATAAGAAATTTATCTTGTTGAAGATATAATTCTATAAGTTCTCTAAACATAATGTTATTGTAAATTACAGAAGGACATAATAAAGTAACAATATAAAGAGAGTAAAATATACTTTTCCAAAATTTGTAATAATTCCATTTAATCAGAATTTAAATTTAAACAAGTATAAATAGTACTCGACAATAAACACTTTCTTCTATGTTTGAAGTCGAATCGAATCTGAAATTTTCATGTCGGATCGGACCAAATCAGACTTTCCGGGGTTTACATCATATGTTAATTTGAATATGATAAAACGTTAGGTTATCCGAAAAATTCAAAAAACATCTGCCATCTATCGCGCGTGGGACCAGTTTGCTCGGCAATGTATGGGCGGAGGCCGACGGGTAAGGGCTTGTTTGAAAGAGGGCGCTCTGCTTTTTCAGGCGCGGTGTTAACAAACAGAGCAGGCGATGCTGGATGGCGCGATCACGAAGATGGACAAATAAAAATTTAATTTGCGCAACGTTATACTTTTTTGTTTTCGAGAAGAAAACACCGCGGTAGACACTATCCGTAAAATTTGCGACGTTTACGTAATGATGATTTCAAGCTTGAAGATGCTCCACGATCTGCAAAACCTTCCACGCCACTCGAGGAGAACCTGAAGCAAACAATCGATAGGAACCCTTGCAGAAGTGTGTTGGAACTCTCGCAAGACCTCAACTTCCCAAGAACACGCTCCATAACCATTTGAGATATGGATTGTATGAGTCACTTCGATGTCTCGATTTCTTACATATTGACTGAGCGCAACGTCCTCGCTCATGTTGACGCGTGAGACGCGCTCTTAAAAACAAAATTTCAAGGAGCTTTTTTTGAAACAGTTAATTATTGGCGATGAAAAATGGTTATCGTAGTGTGACAAGGAAACGATCATGGGGAAAATCGATTGAACTTCCACGAACAACTTCAAAGGGGAGAAAGGGGGCTGTACTCAAAGAAAGTCATGCTTTGCATCTGGTGGAGTTGCAAGGATGTTGTCAACTTTGAGCTCCTTTCAGGAAACCACATGATCGATTCTGGCAAATACTGCGTCCAATTAGCTGACATGAAGCCCTTGTCGCAAAGCATCCATAACTGATCAATGGAAAAAAATGTTTTCCTTCAGCACGATAACGCGAGGCCACATGTTTCATTGGCGGTCTACAGAAGACTCATTGAATATGGATGGAACGTCTTATTCTATCCTCCATATTCACCAGACGTGCCCCTTCTGACTATTACTTGTTTCGGGCATTGCAGCACTCCTTGAGGAATAAAGAATTCAATTCGTTGGAAGAGGTCAAAAGCCACCTGACTGCATTCTTCGAGAAAACGCTCAAGTCATTCTATGAGCGCGGAATTTTTTCTTTGCCCGAAAGATGACAAAAAGTGATAGATCAAAATGGACAATGCATAGATTAATTATTAGTGTAACAGTGTTGTTATTATATATAAAATATGGTAGTAGATGACAGGGCGCCATTTTTTCTAAGATAATCAATCTACCTACTGTCTAGCCTATAATAATCTATCTAACAGTAAATTTATGCATTACGTCTTCATTGTCTAGTTTTTTTTTTTTCTATTGCTTAGCTAGTCTTCTAAGGCTTAGTTCTCCTAGTATGAATTACATAGACAATAGCGATATATAATACATAAACTTACTATCTAATGAAAGGACGATGCTGACATTTTCTATTCAAGATTTACTGATAGTTTCCTATCTTGTCATTGCGTAATCTTTTTTATCTAGCTACATGTCTATATAATTGGTAGTTACTAAGAGAACTAAAGCCTTCGTTCCACAATGCTTGTCTTCGTGTTAACACGTTCCCTGCCGCGTGGGGCGTATACGCCCCACGCTGAACTTTCCGTTCAAGCCATTTGGTATTATCATTGTAAAATGAAGAATTTTTTAAAAATTGAATATGCAGTCGATTACGGGCATCTTAGTACTACTGTTCATGCCTTCATTTAATCGTGGGGCGTATACGCCCCACGCGGCGTGGTGGGCAATTTTGTTTCGCCGTGACTTGTTTTCTGCATTCCTCGCACTGCGATCAGTCATTTATTCGCGTGTCGTTGATACAATACGTACTACTTTACTGAAGCTGGGATTGATTTATAGTTCAGTGTGTTAAACGAAGGAAATACGGTACGTACATATTATTTAAGTGTTATAAGTTCGGATATTTTGCATTAACAAAAGGTTGCAATTTTTCCCGCCTTTTCTTCTTCAAACCTTTTCCAAATTTTACAATAATTACTCCTTATAAGCAGATATGGCCTCACACAGCAACAGTATTTCTAGTGATGATTCTGACGTGCCACTCGCAGAAATTTTAACAAAACGCCCTAGGATTGCACGAGGAAACCTTTCTGAATATTCTTCAGACAGTTCAGATGAAATCATACCTTTTCATCGCCTTTTTCCACGCAGCACTCGCATTTTATCCAGTAGTGAAGACGAAAATACTGAACCTTCTATAAACAATATGACTACTTCGCATGCTTTAACAAAGTTCATCGTAACATCCCTTTGTAATTGCATACAAACTTGAATTTAATTAAAATATTATATTTTGAACTGATGTAGGTATGATAAAAAACTTATATGTGAGGATGCAACTTGCTTAGTAATGTTCATCCAGGTATTTGTTAAATTAATTCCTAGAAAAATAAATTTATTCGTTTGTTGTGTTATGCATGTTAAACTATACAACCTTTCCTTGATAATTATGATTTTTGCGGCATTTTATTTATTGTAAGGCATTCGCTAGAAACAAAATAATACAAGTGTAAAGCGTGGGGCGCATACGCCCCACGCGGCCTGAACGGAAAGTCTTCAAAAAACGGTCCGGCAGGGAACGTGTTAACTCGCATGCATCCATCATACTGGTTAGCATATTAACTAATATGCTAGCTATACAATTCAAAATCACTAGAAATTTACTATCATGCGTGGTGTCATGCGTGCTAACATGTTGGTTTTCAAAGATAAAGTCACACGGTGTTTATTTCATGTTAACTTGCATGCAAACCATTATGCTAGTTAACTTATTGGCTAATATGCTAACTAGTATGGTGGCTTGCATGCGAGTCAATACAAAAGCAAATATCGTGTGATGTGGACTTAAGTCTTTGAAGACTAGCTAAATAATAGAAAAAACTAGACAATGGGTACGTAATACACAAATTTATTATCTAGTGGGTAGACAGATCTCCAATTTCTCTTCCTATTCTATTTATATTCTAGGATTTACCGTACGTTGCTACTCGACTGTTGCTAAACAGATTTTCATTCAGTAACATAACTTTAATGTAGATGTGTTAATCAACTTAAACATGCTAGTGGCGAGATAATAGCTGGATTGTATATTTTAGAAAGATGGCGCTATCTATTACTATATTTCATACGTAATGACTAGATAACAGCTAGATCACAAAATACTGATTAAGAATATTTAGCCAATCACGATCTAATGACTAGCTATAAAATTTAGCTAATCAGTATTGTCCAGCTACTAGTCGTTAAATCAGCTTGACCAGATGCATTTTTGCTCGGGCATTAGGAAAAATGGAAAGAAAGAGGGAAGAGTGATTTTAAATTTCGTACAGACAATAACATTAGTTATATTCCACTTTTTTATTATATTTAGTGTTTTAAGTAATTTATTAGTACGCAAAAAATATCATAAGGTAGAGAGATTTAGTAAAAAAATCACCGTGGCCTAGGTTTTAAAACTGATATGAAATGCAGTTATGATTGCATGTATATAAACTCGTATCCGTTAATCGACAAATATTTGAAATTAACAGAAGAATTGTTCTAACCATGTGACTTCTGCGAGTGAGCAAATAAGGGATAAATTTATTTTGTAGAATAATGAATATTAGGAATGCATTAAGTGAAAATATATTTTATTCATGTATTATGGAAAAAATATATGACACATCTAAAATAACCAATGAATTAGTTGCAAAGAAATAAGTTAGAGAAGAAAAAGGAAAGAATATAGAAAAAAGGATTATTGGAATTGTATTTTATAGTTTCTGGAGATAGTTCTTGGAAAGAAACAAAGTTTCTTATAATAATTTGTTATTGTTTCTTTTATTGCTTGTCATACCGGCAAAGTTATAAATACATGTGCTAAGTCAAGTTTTTGTAACGCTCGTCATGTTTGGAAACACAAACTGAGTGTTGAAAATTATAATATTTGGATGAAACAACATGAAAACGAATGTAAACAGAATCACGTAGGTAATGTAGGAAAATGGAGGTCGATGTTATGAAGAAGATATTTTGAAGATTACAGGCAAATTATGGTGCACAAAATACAACATACATAATATGTCCCAATGAAAAGATGACTGGTGTTAAATGAAACATAAGGTGTTATTTATGTTTTGTTTTTATTATTGATTATTCAGAAATAGACTCCTTGTGAGTCAATACACTATTGGAAATGATCGTAAAACGTTTTGAAGTAAATCCCCTCTTAATAACAATGTTCTGGAAATAATAAAGCCGTGTACGAAATAGTTTGTAAAAGTTTAAATTGGTAAATATAGAAATCTATAAAATTTTAAATATTATTTAAATATTGTTAAATATATATACCAAACCTCATATTCATAAGTTCAATAATTTTAATAAAAAAAAATGCCAAAGTTGAACGAAAAATTCGTCATTTACATGGGACTCTCTCCTTAAGAAACTAATTTTTAATTTCAATGACCTATTCGTCTATCATTTTCCGATATAAAAGAAGCAACCGAAAGACATGACCGATTCCAAACTGAACTGCCGACGATTCGAAATTATCGAACTATTCGAAACTTTTAGATTCGAAAACGAATCAACATGATCATAATGGTTCGATTCGATTTAATTCGAATTGGAACGAACGAAAATTCGATTCCACACACCTCTAATAAATACAGAAATTCTACAGCTTGTACATAACGAATGTGTCGATGCTTCAATCAGGAAAATTTCAAAGAACATTTTTATACTTTTACAAGTAAATGTAGAGACTTCGAAAGATAGATTTGCAAGGAGAAGTTCAAGCAAACAAATTTTTTATACATCTTGGTTAAATTTTCCGTTACATATGGTAAAACAAAGTAGTGCACATTCATCGCATTTACGTTCCTAAGTTCTATGTATAAGAAACACAAAATTTACGTGCCTAAGTTCTATGTATAAGAAACACAAAAAATTGTATGATCGTATTAATGTTTAAATAACATGATATTTTGAGGATTACCTCTGCGTTATCGACACCTGTTAAGTTCGTTAACGACTTCCCCTAAAATTATATCTTCATCTCGTTGAATTTACACAGACCCCTGAAAGTCTGAGGGAACATTTGGGACTCGAAGCGACTTGAGAGTCTCGGGTAAAAAGGTACATGTACGTCGTACATGATAGCTAAGATAGATTGAGAAGATATTGCGAGCGAAAAATGCGAATGACGCGTAAACACGACGGATAAGTGTATTCGCGGGAAGTCCGGAAGGAGCATCTTTTTTCGCGTGCGACAATGGGGTAGGGCGATTGTAGAAGTAGCAACAGGAGACGTTCGCCTCCAAGATGCTACTCGTCTCGCGTCGAGCTCTCTCCGTTAAGCACGAACTGATTTTCCTTGTCCGACTTTTCGCTTCGTCCCTTCCGTGCTGTTGTCGTACCGGCGCCCTCGAAATGGAGCATTGCAGGAGCGCCACCTTTTGAATTTTGAAAGCGCGAGACGCTGCGCGCCGCGCGAGGAAATCTCATTTTCCGTGGACTCTCACACTCGAGAAGTCGGTTCCACTGGATGGGCGGAGGAAAGGTCGGAAGATTTATTATGCACTTTCTTCTGCGGGAAGAAACGTGCGTCCCTTCGTTATACAGCGCACGTCGGACACGCCGGCAGTCTGAGACCTGACCGGTGCAGACCGGTAAGTCGGGAACTCGATTGCAAGAAAGAGATCCGGTGATGACGGCGGCGAATCCGTTTTGTGATTTGCAATTTCACCTCGAAAACGTGGAACGACGTTGGCTGCGAACGCAATATCCGAAAAGTAACGAGCGACTTTTGCGGCCAGATATTTCCGCCCGCGGAGCACGTAACATGCATGAAAGCTTTCGCACGTGAATTGCCGGAGCCGCAAAAATAACGAATAAACTTAAGCTGAAGAACCAATCAGGATATTGTTTTAGGTTATACACAAACACACACACACACACACACAATATATATATATATATATATACACACACAGTGTACACTATATATATACATATATATACTACTATATATATAGTATATATACTATATACTACTGTATATATATAACCTAAAATAAAATCCTGATTGGTTTTTCTTAAGCTTAAGTTTATTCGTTATATTTACGGTTCCGCCAATTCGCCAATATATATATATATATACTAATTCTTGTATCCCAACAATATTTATTTTTCAACTTATAAAAATTAGTAGCACTAAGAGACTTCAAAATATGTTGCATTTGTTACGTCTTGCAGACTTCTTACGTAGCATAAATTATTTTTTTCGCGATAGAAACAGACACATTTAGCCAGCGAAAAGTAAAGAGATAATAGAGTCCAACTAAACCGACAAACAACTGAAAGACGTTATCGTGTCATATTTACCTAAGAATAAGTGATCGAAATAGACTTTCGGGATTTTGACGACGCTCTGCCAGACATGTTCGTTGTTCCCTCGAAAAGGTCGTAAAATTAGGAAACCGTGTATGAGTAATTTAAAGAGAAACACTGCGATTAGCGATTACTTACGGAAAACTTCCGAGGATCGCGATATACCAGCACAAATAAACAGCGTACAAATAACCTTAGGGAAATAATCGGTAATAGACTTTAACGACCGATAAAACTCCCAATAGAGGATAAGAAACTCCAATATTAGATAAATTAAGTAATAGTTGTAAGTTCAGCTAGAGAAAATACATCATCTGCTGACTATATTGATCGTCGCGTAGTAAAATCATAAGTAAAGCGATGTGAGATCATATACATCATACACACATACGCACATGATGTTAGGGAAAAGGAAATTTTAAAACATCCCGTCTTCTTGTTTCGGAAACCGACACACCATCTTCATTCTCCTATCTTTGAACTTGAATCACGCCGCACTTCCCCTTCCAAATTTCCTCGTTGCCCTAAGATTCCCTATCAGTGAAGGCTAAAAGTCACGATTATCTTTTTCCATCTATGAGTTCCGCTAATCAGTATCCTTAAAGGGCACGTGCATTCTCCATCTACTATCCTAGCTCCAGAGAAAAACTCTATTTCTATTAAGTATATAAATTAATTCTCGGCCCTTAAATTCAATCAATTATAATACTTATTTAAACTGAACTTTTTTGCCACCATGTTAGGCCTTTGAAGTACCAACTTAAAGAACCATAATATCCGAGCTCTGCAGCTGACATAACTTTAAAAAGCAGTAGATGAGCAGTAGATGTAGTAAGCACAATGACATCCGATAAGCAACATGTCAGCCATTGCACGTTTGTCCCAGCTAAAGAAAAATGCTAGTAAGGCTAAGAAAATGATTTGTTCACTCTTAGGGGAAGATGCTGTGTCCTACAGCACGTGTAAAAAGTGGTTCCAGAAATTTCAGGAAGGAATTTTCAATTTCGCGGATGATGAATGTCCCGAACAGAAAGATTGAAAACGACGCTTTAGAACGGCTGTTGGAAGAAAATCTGTGTCAGATGTAGTCAGAGCTTGCTCAAGCACTAGAGTAACCCAACGAGCAATATCTATTCGCCTACAAAAGCTTGGGAAAATTCAAGAGGAAGACCGTTGGGTTTTTCACGTGCTCTCTTCTTCCAACAAAGACAGATGCTACGGCTGTTTCCCTGCTGTTCAAAAGGAAGGATTTTTTGCATAAAATAGTGACCGGTGACGAAAATGGGTGTTGTGCGTCAACCCAAAAAGGCGAAAATCGTGGTTTAACTCTAGTGAAGCATCGACATCGACTGTGAAACTCAATATTTATGGGAAAGAAATTTTACTGTGTATTTGGTGGGACACGAAGGATATATCATATATTATGAGTTGCTTAAGTCAGGTGAAACCGTCACTGTTAAGCGTTATCAGCGGCAACTTAACTGTTTGTGTGACGCAGTCGAGCAGACAAGACCGTTTACTGGCAATGAGACTAGGCAAATGTACTGCTGCATAACAACGCAAGGCCGCACACGACGGAAACCACCAAGGATATTCTATATTCTATATTCGTTGGGAAATTCTCCCTCACGCGGCTCTCCAAACTTAGCCCATTCGGATTACCATTTATTCCAATTTCTACAACACCACTTGGTTGATTCGCATTTCAATACTGGGTTCGCCTAACCTAGTAAGCAAGAAACGTTAAATTAATCTGATGAAACATTGATTTTATGTGGATTTTACATTTTGACATAATACTTTATCAACGGCTTTAAACTGTTACTTGATGATATTATGTTCTTAAATATTAAAATCACAGTGTAGAAACACTATCTCTCTATTCGTTGTAATAACATTGAGTTGATGGTTTCTTGCTTACTGGCTATTTATAAATGACGAACAATCCAAACTGTCGCGACAAAAGTACACATGCCAGCGTTAGACCATCTTTTCCTTTTTTGACATTTTCTTATACGTATAATAAGTTTGTACACAATTGAGTGAAAATAATATATCTGATCGAACTATTTGTTTATTGCTGTCATATATAAATTTTGGCTTCAATGCGAGTATATCCCGTCGCCAATACAAGTTTAATAAATTATACTATTAGCACGGTATTGTAATTAACAAAAGTTTTCTGCGTGTGGCAATCGTAGTAAAGAATATGTCTACCGTGTTCGGCTTTTATACATATACTGAAAGATAGAAACGTGCACAAATCATCGATGGAGATGAGAGCCCTTCATCCTCAGGAGAAAAAGATACGGAGACAGCTCTCTTCTCCAGACATCGCGTCGACCGAACGTTTCCGGCTTGAGTTTGTTATCGAACCATGAACGGCGAATGGAGGGCGTACGATGCAAGACAATACAGCGATAACAAAAGTACGGATAAAATGAGAAAGGGGCCCGGACAATGGGGATTCCGCGTAGATTATGTCGTCGGGAATGAAATGACAAAGTAGATATATTCTCTGAAATATTGCACGCCGGGTTTACGACTTACGCATAAATTCAACAACGGTCGTTGTCGCACTCACGTTTCGCTGAATACGTACCTGAAACAGAAAATAAAATAAACGCACTTAGTGCTAGCAAGTGGTGGTTAATCATAACATGGCAAAAATATTTATGGATTTTAGATAAAGTTGTTCTAATGAGATTTTCAACGTGAACAGAGAAATGGATGTCACATTCAATTTACGCGTGCGAAATTTGCGACGCGCGGCGAAATCGAAGATAAACGCAAAAACTCTATCAAGGTTTCTGTGGCATTGGGGAAAATCCCGCCCAATCCGTTGGCATTTGAAAGGCGTGAAAGGAGCGTTAAAAAGAATAGACATGCCCATTACCACCTGTTATGTGAGATACTCACGCGATTCGACGACTTATCGCGCCGCAGAATCCTATAAATGCTTGAAATTACACGTGCTATTTCCCAAGACTCTCTCGTTTCGTGAGATTTGCTGACGTTCACGCGATCCAAAAAGTACATCGAGTTAAGAGAATATCCGAATGTTCGGTAAATAAAGCAATAATAAGTGCTAATAAAATTAACGCGTAACACAAGTCGAAATTTTAGGTCCAGATTAATTCTACAAATTTTGTAAAATTTCTAAGACACTAGGCAGGCTAATGTCCTACCTTGATGCAATAAATTGTTACTTAACGATATTTTCCCTATGTTGAATTATCCTTAAAGAAGAATTTAATTCAATGTTATTTCATATTCGATTCTACATTTAATCTTTATTCTTAATTTTATTAGATATGTAAATTAAGTTAATTCGATGTTTTTAATTTTACACATTTCTATAATCAGCATTTTAAATATAAATATTTTTTCTATTCAACTATGGTTTTAAAAAACTGTCATCTGTGTTTATAAAACACCAAACAACATCGCGGAATGATCAATAATAACTTCAAAAAATAATAGTAAATCGTATTGCTATTAATAAAGTGCATATTCGGTACTACGTTTGTTTTGATTTTCAACTGGTAACAAATATAGCTGAGACCACAAATGTGATTTATTCGACTCTTGACAAAGGCACAGTAGGTTATATAACTCGTAAAATCTGGTATCAGAAATATCGAGATGATTTCGAGAAGGCCTGTACCATGACAGCACTCGATCTCATGTGACCAAAGTAATAAAAGACACTATTTTTAATATGGGCTAAAAAAACTGTATTGTACTCGACTTACTCTTCAGATCCTTTTTCAAATTTTCACTTATTTCGATTGCTGCAACATTATTTCATTGGCACACATATTAAAACAATGGAAGGCGTTCGAAAATCTATCGATGACTTTGTTGATTCAAAATTGTTAAGTTTCAATCACGATGGAATTCGACAACTGGCCGATAGATAGCGTAAAATCATTGGTAATAATGGAAATTATTTCCGTAATTGAAACTGCACACCTTCTAGTGATAAATAAATCTTGATATCTGGTAACAAAGGCATCGAATTAATTTACATACTTTATACTAAGTATCTCGGGTATAATTTGCCGACTCTTGCCTGATTTTCGGATCGACGTTAGTGATATCAAACCGACTGTCATTATTCGATCGCAACGCGATGTCGACGCAAATAAATTAGCCGACTCTTGCTTGGGCGCTGGAAATACCGACCGCGAAAAGTAACACGTCGCGTTTGGATTTTGTAAGCAAAATATCAAATATCGGAGACACTGTCCGCGAAAAGCCACTATCTGATTGCGACGCATTGATTCCCAAGCAGCACGTAAACGTTCGAGAAACGTTCGCTTTACGTTCGCTTGGTTTTGTTATATTCAGACAAAGTGGGAATGTTCGAAGAACATACATTTTAGAACCTTTAATATATCTTACGCAGCAAAAGTGTCGCAGTATCACAATTATGCTGTTCTGTTACAATTCCATTTTTTAATTAAAATATATACATTTTGAAGTTTGATTATGTCTATTTATAACAAATTATTAAAAGAATATATTAATTGCTAAAAGATATTAATATATTAATATATTAACAACATTAATATGTAACAGAGCAGCATAATTGTAATACTGCGACGCTTTTGCTACGTAAGATGTATATTAAAGGTTCTAAAACGTATGTTCTTCGAACATTCTCACTTTGTCTGAATATAACAAAACCAAATGAACGTAAAGCGAACGTTCCTCGAACGTTTACGTGCTACTTGGGATGGTTAGCCAACTCTTGTTCGCAACATAACATTCGGCTAATGTTGGTAATTAATATAGGATCTGTCCAGAAAGTAATGTCATTGAGTCGATTAAAAAAAATTTATTGAACTTTTCGTTATAACACATCAAAATTTTTCAAAACAGGCTTCTCCTGCGTTGACAGATCGGCTCCAGTGAGTTTTCCAGGCATCGAATGCGCCACGGTAGGCCTCCTCCGGAATGTCCTTTAAAGCCGCGGTGAAAGATGCTTGGATCTCCTCAATGGTCTCGAAATGCTTTCCTTTCATGGGTCCTTTCAGGCGTGGAAACAGAAAGAGGTCGGGGGGAGCGACGTCCGGACTATACGGAGGCTGGGGAATCGTTGGCATCCCTGCTTTGGCCAGGTAGTTGGTGACGAGGAAGGAGTTGTGGGCCGGCGTGTTGACGAGCGCTGCATTTTTACTTGCACGAGGTCACAAAACGACTTCCACGGAAACGTACGTCCTTACTATGCGGCTGGCGGGAGAAGACTGACTGACTCAACATTCGTTAACTGACTTCCCCCTCTATCATCTCCAACCGATCCGAGCGCGCTTTGACGGTCAGTTGCGTAAAAAAAAAAATCATTGCCATTACTTTCCGGACAAACGCTGTATCACATCGATATTGACATGCAGCGTTGGGCCGAATTCATCATTTAGATATTATGCCAGTACTGGGTCGAGAGTCGGAAGCCGGTTGTCGACATTGGACCGACATTACTCCATTTCTAAAACCTTAGATAGGTTTATATTGATTTTGTAGCTTATTTAATTGCAAATAGAATATGCACGCCATGAGCAAATATTTAATACTCTAATAAAAATAAACGAGCAAATATAATTAACGGCTGATACAACGAATTTTGTTAGTCGACAAACCTTTTATTGTTTATACTTTTTTATTGGTGCTGGAAATGCATGTGTATTTATGCATATTTACAAATTTGAAAATATATTTAATGCAAAATTATTCAATAAAGAGATTCAATTGATTATTCAATAATTTTTCGAAGAAGAGCAGCACATTACAGGTGTTCATGTCTCACTAGCTGTCGTTCATTCAAACATCCAGTCGAGTTGAGAATCCCAGGTTCTTCAGGTGGTCATGCACGATGAGGAGGAATTTGTGCAGAATATCGGCGAGTTCTTTAATAATCATTCGCGAATTTTCACGCACGAGAAGAAGGAGCTTTTCTTTTGAAACTTTAAGCGTTTTATCAACCTCCTGAGGCCGGTCAAAGCGATCTTGGTTTTCCACATTAAAATGACCAGCTTCGATCCTTCGATATTTCCGAACTGTCTAGTGAGTGATATAGGCATCTTCGTATACAAACATTTCATTCAGGGTCTGTAAAGACGTGAAACTATGTTGGAAGTACTATAGCATCATAAAGCGAAAGTTGATCTTCTGGTTCTCCATCTTTCCATCTGATTTCTGTCGAAATGGTTGCACTTAGGAAAGCCTGCGAGGTTCCCTTAGCGGGCTCACAAATTCGGAAATGTTGGTTGACGAAATCGTCTGAATTGCCCTCGCTCTCATTGATTACCAACGCGGAGCGCGCGAAATTTGCAACGAACCTTCCAAAAAATTTAATATTAAACTATAACGAATATAAAAATGTTTATATATGTTATATATTCAACTCAAGCTCCTTTCTTACTTCTTAGTTAATTGATCTTATATTTAGTACTCCTTGTATATATACAGAGGGTCCGGAAAATTTTGAGTAACAAGTAGAACAAGTCTACCATTTTGCAAACCACCACGCAAAATTTCGAGTTATTAATTATTGAAAATAACCATGTACAGAGGCTTCTTCAATTAATAACTCATAAATATGCATATTATTTGTAAAACGGTAAAGGATATTTTGTTTAGAGTAGGCCAATTCTACAAATATGTGACAACTGATATATCTAACGACAGACATCAATATATTGAGCCTTTAACCTCGAAGCTTGAACCTATCTTTAAGTATAATTGTCATATATTTGTAGTTTTGGTTGCTCTGAACAAAAAAGTCCGGTATCATTTTGCAAACAACATGGAAATTTTTGAGTTATTGAAGAAGCTTTTATATATGACCATTTATAATCGTTAATAACTTAAAATTTTACATGGTTGTTTGTAAAATGGCACAGGACTTTTTTGCTCAGTTTGATTCGTTCTACCTGTACATGACCGCTCTGTCAACTTTTTGGACACCTTGTATAAACCGCGCGTAGAATATATAGATGTCTAGACATATGTCTCACAGCCACAGGAGCAAACTTCGTGAAAATGTAGAACGGATTGAAGCTAATAAAAAAATTCTCTACCATTTTGTAAACAATATACAAAATTTTGAATTACTAATAATTGAAAATGGCCATATATAAAGGTTTGTTTAATTAATAATTCAAAAATTTGTGTATTATTTGTAAAATAGTAAAAGACTTTTTTTTATTTAGAGAGACCTAATTTATAATACAGTAAGTGGCACAAGAGCGTACTGCTTGATTCCTCTGAAAAAAATGGATGAAAATCAAGTATTAGGTGAGCAAAAAAGTTCCAAACTTTTTTTTGCAAAATTCAATCTTTATTGAAAAACAAACCAAAAAAATAGCGAAATATTCCCCGTTTATATTAATGACCTTTTGCCATCTTTCGGGTAGCTTGCGAATTCCTTAACGATAGAAGCTCACTGACTTCGAAGTGATAAAGTTATCAATGCATTTTCGTATCTCTTCAAATCTCACGAAATGTGTATCAGCTAAGTGATGCTGTAGCGACCGGAATAGATAGTAATCGGAAAGCACCATGTCTGGGTTATACGCCACGTGCAGGAGAAATTCCTAGCCTAACGCAAAGATATGGTCCTGAGTCGCTTTCGCAACATGTGGTCGGGCATTGTCACGAAGCAGGATCACTTTACTATTTCCTTGGCCAGTAAATGGTCTCTTTTCTTCTAAAAGATCGCTCAAATTGGTCAATTGTTGTTGATAGCGGTCTGCCGTGATAGTTTCACTCGGTTGTAACAACTCACATAATACAACACACCTTTCCAAATCCACCAGATGCAGAGTAAAACCTTCTTGGTGTGGATATTTGGCTTTGGCGTCGATATCGAAGGTTGACCAGAGTCATCATAACTTAGGGTTATCATAAAGAATCCACTTTTCATCGGCTGTAATGATTTTGTGCAGAAAATCTTTTTTCCAGAACTTTGAAAACAAAGTGAGTGCAGTGTCATGCCGTCGATTTTTGTTGTCTTCGGACAGTTTATGCGGAACCCATCTGCCTTCCTTCTGAACCTTTCCTATTATATATAAACGTACGGAAATGGCTTGCCACGTAACGCCAAGCTGTTCTGCAAGCTTTTTTTCAGTTTGTGCAGAGTTTATATCCAGCAATGCTTGCAATTCGTCTGTTTCAATCTTTTGAGGATATCCAGCACGCGGTTCATCTTCAAGACTGAAATCTTCTTGGCGAAATTTTTGATACCATCTTTTACACGTAGCATGACTTACAGCGTTCTCTCCATAGAGCAAATACAAAGTTATCGGAATATTTTACAAATGTACTCTCTTAATCGATTACAAATGGCACTTTATAGACATATCTTTTCGTTTTAACGTATTTTGCAAGAATTTTAAGCATTTATTTTCTCGCTTCAGACATCATTAAACAAGACGACTGCAGCGAGGGACTAACAGCTTTTAAGACTAATAAAGTTTAGGGGTAGTTTTGAAAGGAATTACTAACAGTAGCACCAATAAGTCGCTCGCAAAAATTGCGCCAGGTTAACTCGTTCAACAGTATTATTCGGAGTCAGTTTATCCTTATCGAGGGAAGGTGCTCGTCGAAATGATTGCAGAAACAGGAAAAGCGTCGGTTGCGATAACACGCATCAGCGTTCTACTGAGTGTTTCGATGAAAGTGGCGATGAGAACGAACGCAGTTCGTTAAGGATCGAAGGATCAGTCACTGGTCAATACGTATCGAGCTCGATTAACGTTTTGAGCCGAGCGGCAATTTATTACGGGCTGATGAATCTGACAGCGAGCTATAACGAGAAATGGGTGGAGAAGGATGGCAGGCAGAAAATGTGTTCCGAAGAGGAAATTTATCAACGATATTTAGGTCAACCAGCTCGACCAGCCTTCGTTCCGCAATGCGAGTAGTTAATGCCTTTAATTGGCTATGAAATTTTTGATATCCAATTACACGGTAAACGCTAACTTTTAACATCCCGATGAGATGAGCCGACGTATCGACGATCGTCAAACACGGACTGCAGGAGAGGTGGACGGGAAGAGTATGCGATATGTGCGTCATGATGTCTGAACTGTTGAACGTCGCTGATTTAATAGCGTTATATAGTCGTTTTTTGATTGATTTTTATGTGCAAATGTTTTGTAACTCAGTTATTTTCTACCGTTCGCCTCATTGCATCGCTCGTAATAATCTTAATCATTTTCTCGCGATAGACACAAATGCATGCACGTGTACGTTGGCTTGTTCTCTAAATTTCTTAGAATAAAATCTCACTCGAAAAATAGAGTGTCAGTCACTTAAATTGGAGTGACTTTTCATTCTTATGAAGTAAATTTTTCTACTCTGCGTCGTGGAATAAAATTCCACTCAAAAAATAAAATAACTAACAAGTCGAATTAAAGTAAATTTTCACTCTTACGGTGTGATTTTTTTCGCTCCATATCTAATTCTGAGTGGTACACAATTTGCCTGCCGACTGTATTTGAAAGAACTCGGCCAAGATCGCGCATCATCTTGTATCAAGACAACGCATTGTCGCATAACGTAGAGAAGATAACTGAGTTTTTGGCCACTGCCCGTGTACAATCGACAATTGATCCGCTTTACAGTCCCAACCTGTGACTTCTTCCTGTTCCCACACATAAAGGATAAAATATGGATCGAAGTTTAACACGGCAGATGCGGCGGTGGAAGTGTCCAAAAATCTGGTGCTGAGGTGTCTCCGAAAAGACGGACAAAATGCTTAGACGATTGGTTTCATCGAATGGAACAGTGTATTAATTGTAACGGAAAGTATTTTGAGAAACAATAAAGCCAATTTTAGAAATTAATCATATGTTTTTATACGATTTTCCGGAAATTTTCGGAGCAACTATCGTAACTATCCTGAACAGACCAGATTAAATTTTCTCGTTACTAATTCGTTACTGGCTGATTATTCACTAAAATGTAGAATTGGTTTTGAGATCTAGTTATTGTCCAGTCATGTTAGACATGAGGCATAGATGGCGTCGTCGATTCTAAAATATAGGTGTTTTGATAAGTAACTTAATTCGGGTACTCATAAAGGGCATGAATCACAACCATATATGTGGTCACAGAGATCCCTTTCTTGTAATAATCACGCGAAGTTTTGAG
Organism: Dinoponera quadriceps; assembly: GCF_001313825.1. Lineage (NCBI taxonomy): Eukaryota > Metazoa > Arthropoda > Insecta > Hymenoptera > Formicidae > Dinoponera > Dinoponera quadriceps. Next base: position 64,050 of record NW_014554180.1, read on the forward strand.
CCATTCCGCCATTAATTCTTTGTTTGACAGTTTTTTCAATATAAGTATTTCGAGCGATAGTGCAAAATGGATAAAATTGGAATTCCAGGTGAGATTCAATTCTTTTTTTGGAAGACAAAAATAGCGAAAGAAATCCATGAAAGGATTTTTCCTACATTAAGTGATTCATGTACTTCCTATGAAACCGTTCAGCTATGGGTGAATGAATTCAAGCGTGACAGAACAAGCTTCGAAGATGCACTAAGTTCTGAAGATCCGAGAACTACTGTCACGTCAGAAACAATCGATAAAGTCCATGATATGATTTTATTCGACAGGCGAGTGAAAGTGCGCGAGATAGCAGAGGTCACGGGCATTTCAACTGAGCGAATTCATTTCATTTTGCATAATGAATTAAATATGAAAAAACCTTTCCGCAAGATGGATGCCGCGTTTGCTCACTGCAGAGCTAAAGCGGGTTCGAGTATGCGATCAGCCGACTTTGGAGATATTTAAGAAGAATCCAACGGATTTCATACGGCGTTTTGTGACCATGGATGAAACTTGGATTTACCATTACATATCTGAATCAAACACGTAATCCAAACAGTGGACTGAACGAGAAGAAACCGAACAAGGTGAATACCGTAGCATCGGTTGGAAAGGTGATGACATCAGTTTTTTGGAATACGAAAGAAATTCTTCTGATCGACTACCTTGAGAAAGGAATACCCTTACTGGTCAATACTACGGAGTATTTGGAAAACTTAAAAGCGATTGTGAAAAAACGTCCCGGCCAAGAAACAGGTATTTATTTCACCATGATAATGTACCGATGCATTCAAACGTTGTCTCTCAGTAAAAATTGGTCGAATTGAAGTTTGATATTCTTCTGCATCCACCATATTCGCTTGATTTAGCTCTCTCAGATTTCCATTTGTTCCCGAAACACAAAATTTTCCTAGCTGGTAAGAGATTTGGGTCGAATGAAGAGGCGATAGAGGCCGTGAACGACTATTTTGAGGACCTCTTCTGGGAAAAAGCTCACTTCTGGGAGGGAACCGGAAACTTGGAGAAACGTTGCGGGAAGTAAGTTGAGCTTCGTCGAGTGAGGAGATTATGTTAAAAAATAAAATACCTTTTAAAACTCAAGAAACTGTTGTCCTTAAGTTTCGAGGAAAATTAAAAGGTAGTGTATTAACACTACCTCGGAAGGAATAGCGTTTGTAGCGCGCAGTTATGACGTATTATTACTGCTAATGACGCCATGATTGCGTTTGTTAGCACTATCCTCTATTTCCGCGAACAACTTTTAGTGCTAAATAGCGCTAATAGTGTCTCCCAGAACGCATTCTAAATGTCACATATTAAGCTGTTCGGAGAGTTCGTTTCAAATTTCGCGCGCTCCGCATTGCTGTGGTAATCGATGAAAGCGAGGATATTTCAGACGATTTTGTGTTTGTCAACAAATCTTCTCGGATCTGTGAGATCGTCAAAGGAACCTCACAGGCCTTTCTAAATGCAACTATTTCGGCAGAAATCAAATGGAAAAATGGAGAACCAGAAAGTCCACTTTCGCTATATGATGCTGTATTGTTTCCTGCGTGGTTTCAAGGCTTCGCAGATCCTGAGTGAAGTATTTTCTGTGTACGGAAATGCCTGTCTGAGATATATGGAGTGACCGGGGCTTCACCCAAAGAAGGTTCTTCTGAGGGACTGTGGGACTTCGGAGGTTTGTGGGACTCTGGTGGGATCTGGTGGGATTTTAAGAGCGTGTATTATAAGTTTCTGAACGAGACTATCAACGCAGCAAACAACCTCCTGCTAGACGAATTGAAGGCTGCCATCGCACGAAATCACCCTGAACTGACCAACAGGCATGGAGTTGTCTTTCAACATGATAACACTATTGATAACACCAAATCTCACGTCACGATGTCCATCCGTAAGAAGCTGCTGGACTTTGAAAGGATGTTCTTCTTCATCCACTGTATTCTCCCGACTTTGCCCTATCTGATTACTTCCTATTTCTCTTGGCCTTTGGAAGCCCTCAAAATTCACCTCGATCAATTCTTTGGCAGTAAAAAACCTTCGTTTCGGAGGGCAAGGGCAGCTATCAGAGAAATGGGTCAAAGTCATTGAACGAAGCGGTACATATTTGCTTCAATAAACTTATTATTCTTGTTATTCTTTGAATAAAATATTGCGTTCTAAAGTCACATAGAAGATTTGAAAATGAACTTTCCGAATAACCTAATAATTAAAAAGATTGCATATAAAATCATCATTGACAACACTTTAAGAACGACGTAAACATTTACTTTACTTGCTTTGTTTGCACTTATTTTACTTATGTTAAAGAATGTGAATTAGAAAAATTCACTCTTTTTTTGGAACGAAATACATTCGTATCGAAGAAATAAAATATTCGTTTTTATAAAAAATGAAATGTCACTCTATTTCAAATAGCAATATTTTCACTGTCGCGTTAGAGAGAATTCTCACACGTTTGAAGTGAGGTTTCACTCCGATAAATATAAAGAGCAGTAATTTTCTTATTTCTTCAATTTGTTTTCCGGGATACAGTTATGTTCACGCACATTACGGAAAACAACTCTCAAAAATAGAAAATATATACTTGAGCATAAAAAATTATGCTAAAAAGCCGATTGTTTCGTATCGAAGCATTCGGCGTTTCGAAACGACTCGCGAAATCGCCTGTTTAATTTCATGAGAAACCTGGGATCTCGTTTTGCGAAATTCTCGGGTTTTCGGGCTGTGGTGGTCTTATTTAAAACCCGTAATCACGTTTCCTTGCCGAGTCACATTCCCGGTTCATTGCGTCGTAAATTGCAATTGGTACCAAATCTTCTTTCTCCATCGGAACGCCGGTTACAAAAAAAAAAAACCCGTAATGAACTTCGTGTCGGCGGGAAGTGAACGTAACTCATTCATTTTCTTTTTATCAAATTATTACAAATAAAATCAATACACAGAGACTAATCGTTGACTGTAATTCCACTTGAGAAACCAGACGATGACGATGATAACCGAAGAATCGGTGTGAAATTTCGGGTGAAATTTCGCGATGATCCTAAATATAGAAACTTTTCAACACGCGTATAATCCAAACATGGTTTGCGGGGAGGGCATCCGAGCGCCGTCGTCGAAAGCGCTCAACTTTGGTAATATCGAGCCGGCATTGGTGGATCGCATCGCCGGCGTTTTAAGTGCAGTTTCGGAACTGCACGGATTAATTCGCGGCTAGTGTAAATTTATGGCAATAACTCGAATAAACCGATATTAGAACCGTTAAATCCCCGTGCGCGCGCATTTGGTATTAATTATCAGCCGCGGTACTCAATTTGCCACACACTTTGAACACTTTGAGATAACGATCCATAGCTGCGCTACGGAGAAACCGGAGCAATTTACCTGTGTGTGTGTATGTGTGTATAATCTAAACGTTAGCCGCTAAATTGACAACATCACTTAGGTGTAGCGTGCGCATGCGCACGCTTAAGACCACTACTTTCGTCACAAGATGCGCGATATTCGCGCGCGCACGCGCTGTTATGTTAACGGCGAGAGAATTTCCGGATTCATAAAGAGCCATACGCTTTCCGCCCGCGTTCTCTCTTTACATAATCGACTCGGGGTCGATGCTCGGTGCTCGAGGCGCGCCATTATATCGTTTAATGAAGGATTGTCGCAGAAAGAGAAAAAAAAAGAAGAAACATATTTTATCGCGACGAGACGTGAACGCGCGTTCAGATTTTCAATAAGCACATCGTGATCAACGGAATGTGTTGATCTGATTCTAAAGTTTCGCGATATTTGATCGCACACAATACGGATCTAATATTAATCTTAGTTTGCCACTCATAGGCCAAATTAATCTAAGCAAAAAATTAAAACCCTATAGTTGTTGAATCTCGAATTATTGTATGTATAAATATAGAATTATTTTTTTAGAATACTAACGTACGTCTTCAAGACGTAGATAATTTTTATAAAACCCCTTTCTCGTTCCTTTATCGTTCTCATTATATCAAGATACTAATTCATTTTATATTTTGAATATACGAGGTCTGGCTATTAAATAACGAGACTGCGCGCGCAAAAATCGTCCTAGAGGGGAGGGGGACGGGGGGGGGGACGAATGCAGCGTTGGATAGGTGGAAGTGTCTACTATTCCAGTACGAAAACTCGTTTTTATCGCTGTAGTAGTATTTTTTCTATAGAGGTTAGAAACGAACGTGTTTTTTTCTCGTGCCGATAACAATGTGTGACGAAAAACACGAGCAACGGATCAATGTGAAATTTCTCGTTAAAATAAAAAAAACTCCGACTGAGTGCTATAACTTGTTGAAAGAAGCCTATGGTGAGAATTCTCTATCTCGTGCGCGTGTTTTCGAATGGTAACGGTTTTCTGAAGGCCGAGAGAGCACCGAAGATGACCAACGTCCAGGTCGACCTGTCTGTTTCAACTCCGCAAACAGTGACCAAAATCAACGAAATTGTGCGCGGAGATCGTCGTATGAGCATTAGGATGATTGCTGAAACTGTAAACGCCGATAAAGAAACTGTTGTGGAAAAATAAGTCGTGGATCTTGCACCAGGACAATGCACCTGCCCATAACAGGGCTGTCTGTGAAGCGTTATTTAGCCGCTAGAGGCACTCCAGTGCTCGAACACGCGCCGTACTCGCCTGATTTAGCACCCTGTGACTTTTTCCTGTTTCCAAAGATCAAGTCTGTCTTAAAAGGAACCCGGTTCGAGTCGATGGAAGAGGTGAAGCGAAAATCGGCGGAGTTCCTAAATACACTTATAAAAGAAGACTTCCAGCATTGCTTTGGCCAATGGAAAAAACGAATGGAACGGTGTGTGGCGAGGGGAGGGGAGTACATTGAAGGGGAGCATTCGATTGTAGAATAATTTTTAAAATAAAACTCTTTTTCATAAGCAGTCTCGTTATTTAATAACCAGACCTTGTAGGTCGCATTAAAAAGTCTTCGAGTTTTCGATTTTTTAATTACTATACGTCTCCGATACGTAGGATTAAGAGAATAGACTCAGAGAAGAGTTAGTATTCCAGGGTTAAAGCATGCAGAATTTTTTTACTTTTTTCTCTGGGTAGAATCTGTACGCCATCTTCTTTTATGTTTTACCTTGTACCTTAAATTATTTATTTTAAAGATAATAATGAAATTATTGCGATAAATTTTTTAAATTTACATTTTTCTTACATTCAAAACTGCGATATTTGTACACTAAATAAGCACATTTATAAATAATTAAGAGAATGTTAGAAAAGTTACTAGATTTCATAAACTCAATATGTCAAACTAAACAACAAAAAATAAGTGTGTCAAATAAAAACGCGTTGATTACCATAGTGATCACCAATAACTAGCGCTATAACATCATGCATCACTCATGCATTAATTTACATATAAAATATAATCACATTTGCATGAAAAAATTACATACATAGTCAATATAGAATCAATAAGACAAACTTCAGGTATACACATCGCGAATTGTGTTTATTTATCATATCTTTGTTAACTCAAATTTCTGATGACTATAAATAGTCACTGCAAATCAGTGTAAGAGTCGACATGTTAAGAGAGATAGAAAGGTTTGTGAAAAATCGGTAAAATTTTATTCGTCATTACAGATATAGGAATTAATTGAATACCAAATTCTCTTGTAAGCTATTTATACTATATATACTAACTATATATACTAGTAAGTTATATATATTTAAAAATTTTAAAAATGTTAGCATTTAGAGTTGCAGCAGTTCAATTCATCCCGTGGTAAACATTGTGGTTTTACAGGCATAAATCACTAAAGAACGATATCAAGATCATTTTTTTATTAAAATTTACTACATTTATCAATTAAAATATACTAAATTTTCTACAGATTTAACTAAACCTCACTAAAAAATATTATTTATTTAAATTATATTACAGTCAAAAGCACTTTATTTCTGCGATATTTTAGTCTTTTTTGCTGTCATTTCGTTAATCTTTAATACTTCATAAATTTTGTTTCCTTTTAGTTCAATCTATAGAGAAAAACTGTCATTATCGTTTACTGTTACTTTATATCACGTGCATCTCTGCAAAACCACATCGCAAGATGGAACGGGCTCTATATCTTAATATTTATTAATTTCTCAAATATATGTTTACCGTTAATGTGTAATATAAATAACCTATAAGAGGATTTCATAACCAATTAATTCTTATGTCTGTAATAACGATTAAAATTTTATCCACTTTTCACAAGTTCATATCTTACCTTCCTATTTAATACGAATTCACGCGAAGTACTTCGCGCATATTATAATATTTATTTATACGGCTTTCACAAACGACGTACCGCATACAGGACGATTCGCCAGTCGAAGAGAAGAGGAAAAACTATAAATGGAATATCCCATAAATAGAATATGGTAATCTTGCATGGCGGCTTCGGCGAATTTTAGCGACGACTCGTTCTTTTTCGCGTGATTATCGCAATTGAAAGTATCGGAGCGGTGCGGTACAGGATAAATTGAATTACATCTTTCTCCTTCGTTCCTCGTTCCTATCCGTGCTTTTAATTCCGTGCGATTAATCGTGGAATGCATGCTGGGGAAAGACAGCGGACGAACGTGGACGTGGGCTTGAAAGCGTCGTTAAAGAATGAATTAAATTCAAGCTTGTTACCGAGATGTATCGCGTTGGTCTCGCGCGCGCGCGCATATACGTATACACAATATCTCTCCCTCTCTCCTATTTTTAGTCGACTTGTAACTTGCGAAGGACAGAACGAGAACAATCGCTTCTCGACGCTCCGCGATTTATTCCGACGAAATACGCCATTTAAAGCTTCGGTGCGACGAGTACAACCATGGAAGCTTACATTCGTTAGAAGTAGCTTAAACGTTCTGAAAGAATGGAAAAGCTAAGTATGCGTTCTTTCAATATGGCATGCGTTGTCTCGATTGTTTCTCTTGTGAAGAACCGACGCAATGTACGTAATATTTATCGAGCTTTCCCGCTTCGGAACATGGATGTATGTGTGTATTTCCATTACGTGCAGTCGCAAAGGAGTTTGCAGTTACATAAAAAAGAAACAAATACACTAGAAGAACGTAATCGTCGCTCTAATTCTCTCTCTCTCTCTCTCTCTCTCTCTCTCTCATTTTCTCGCTGCCCTTCCGGAAGAAGCAGGAACGTAATGAAATTTTACTCGCATTAATGGTTAGGTGATAATTGAATTTCACCAGGAAAGGGAGTAATTCTATTTCGTTCTACCGTATAAGAGCGTGATATTCTCTCCGTCTTCGGGATTCTAAGGGAAAATGATCAGTGGGACAATGTAGTGGAAGATCTCCATTTTTCGCGCTCACTTCTCCGAATAATTCTACCGACGTGAAGATGCCTGCGTACGAGTGCGCCGGAAAGTATTACGCTTTGCCAAAGTAAAAAAAACTGTGAATATTATCACTTCTTCGAGCGGTCATTTTCTTCTCAGATTCTTACGGGTTAATTGGCGATTATCGGTAACTCTGTAAATATCGTACATTGTGTTCTGAAACATCTCATTGTCGCGAATGCACCGATCGACGAGCGAGTCTCGACGTAATGATGTGGGATTATGCGCGGTAAATACCCATTCGTAAAGTAATTTTCAATTAGACCTCAATGTGACGCGGAGAACCGCCAATAAGGAGCGTAAACTTTTTTAATTAAAGCGCTGTCCCCGGAGTTTTAAATGAGTTAGTTACGCTGACAGGCGGCGGAGGGAAAGTGAATGAAGCACGCGCACGAGAAGAAGAGGAACTGGAAGCCAGACAAAACCGAAGCGGTAATAGTAGTACAGTGATAGACTGCAATAGGAGGATCGAGGGTCTTCGGGTCAAGTATCTCAAACTGCGGAAGCACCATTCTATGTTAGATCATCTGGAGTTACAGTTATAAAATTATTCAATTTAATTACCGCGACCAATTAAAGTCCAGCATCGCCATCGACCAGTGCGCCGTTACCGTGCAGCGATATATTGTATATCTGTTTCACTGAAGATTTTTAGGGTCGTTGATGATGAATCTACAGTCAAAACTTCAAAATTCAAAATGACGGATCTAATATGGCAGGCCAAAATGTAAAATTTCTTGGGTTTGAATGGCACTCGTATTTAAGAGGTTTTTGAAATTGCTAATTTGAAATATTCGTTGTTTCTATGGGTACTTATTCCCTGAAGAGTCCGATACACGATCATACGGTGCCGTTTATGTTCAATCGCTATGAAAGGAAGAAAAACAGTTCGTTTATGCACAGCGTGTAAGATTCCATTCTGTTCCATTCTATGTTTAAAAAGGTCCATAAAATGTAAGTAGAATTGATTCGACTTCTTTTATTTACATCTTGTCAGCTACATTAGATCTGATATTTTGAATTTGAAAATTTCGATTTTAGCTAATTAAATTTCGATCACCGATGAAAACAGTCGCCGCTATTAATAAATATTTTCAACGGAATTATGCTGCTTCGCAGCACTATATTAATAACTATGACCACTAGTGACTATTGGACTTCTCAAGGATAAATACACTAATTGCACTTTAGAGAGTGGCGACCGAGAACGTCGTGAATCAAATTTAGCTCGTAGCGAGAGAGATATTAGATGTTCGATTGAAATTATGTTCCTTGTATAAATTTATTTTCAGACGTAACACGTTGTCGACATCTAGCCACACTCATAACCGCGAATGATAAAGCAAAGACACGAATAGACTCGTTGTCTCGTGTGGTATATGCGAAACTCCGGAACAAAGCTGTTAGGATATTACTGATCTCATTAAAAAGTGAGTGTTTACCGACGTTACGCTCTCGTACGCGAGGAGATACAGCATCTATAAAGGAAGTTTACGGCTAAAGCAACAACTCGGTATTACCAGTCTCGCTACATGCATGGAATTTCTAGCTATCTTCCGTAAGAGGAGAGGAAAGGTGAAAAATTCGCAAACGATGAAACTTCATTTTTCGCGTGAATATTTTCTTTCTCAGTTTTACGAGAAGAAACACACACACACATGCACACGCGCACACGCATGCACACACACACACGCACGCATGCACGCACGGACGCACGTATAAATTTTGAAAGCAATCGATGAATGTAAATTAAAGTGAATTCACCAAGGGAAATCAAGTTCGTGTATAATCCGGCATGTAATTTTTCACGATATTAACTTCATAGGATTCCCGATGCTATATAAATATCTCAAATGCCATATTGTTCTGTCCGCGTTTGTATACTCCTCGTTTGTTCGTTCTACGGAGTATGAGAAAAATACAGGCAGAAATTAAATTTCGAGGGAATGAATGCTGAATATTCATGATACGCTGCCGAAACGCAGTCTTTAGACATGTATACAGGTATTTTAACCAGGTAAATGAAGTGTACATACGCGGAGGCATACCTCTAGCCTTTTTTGTAATACGCCTCTTGCCAACGATATTTTCATAGACGTGTTCATAGAATAATACATTATTGATGATAACCTCGCAGTAGCAGCATTTAATTACTTAACGCCGGTATCGGCTGAAAGGCCGTTGAATCTCCATCGAAATTATAACAACAAGTTTGTAACGAGATGCGCCGCACTAATTGATGCTCTCGAAATCTGTTCGTTCGCGGGAAAGAAGCGATCATAATCCGCACGCGATAAAGAGCGACATTATGAATGTGCTGAAAGAAATTTCTGCGCAGAAGAATTTCCGTGGCGCGATTTTATTCGCACCGATTGTCGTACTCGATGAGGTCTCGGTTAAAAGGGTTCATTAAACCTTGGCAGGATTTTTAGTACGCTCGAGAAAAAAAACGTCCTATTTATTTTCGTCAACATTGATTTTCGTCAACGTGCGCGCGCAAGAAATTTTTTCGTTATATTTTGAAGAATTACACCGTGAGAGGTATTTTGCGCGAGAAGCATGCAACAATGGACGTTACGAGTAAAATACAGGACAGAAACGCTCGCGGAATTACGGACGGTAAGAAAATAAGCTTTATGAAAAGCTCGTGAAGGAGAAGCTCACGTCCGCGTGGGCTTGAAAGGACGGGTGAAAAAGAAAGGTAGGATAGAGTCGCGCGTTAACGTATACGACTGTCATCGCGTTTAGATACGATTAGTGACGAGTATACGAATTTGCGCTAAAATTCACTTCTAACAATCGTGCATAAAATTATTCAGCCTCCTCAGAGAATCGCTTTTATCTCATAAAGCACGATTGAATGTGACACTTCGATTCACAAATTCACAATTCACAAATACTATTTTCTTTTTTTCACATAAACGTTGTTCCCTCTTTTTCATACGATTACGAAGTATGTGCACAGACTGTAATTAAAACCTGCGAACGCGAGTTCACTATGATGCAGAGAAAGATTAAATAAATACACAGCTAATACCGTTGATAACCAGCGGGATAGAATACGTGAATATCGTAATTAAATTATTTGAATGAAAATAGATAACTCCGCGTGATATTTTTTTCGCATACACATTCGCGTGCGATATCGTATTTATGTAAAAATATTTTGAAATCACAAATATGTATCTCTCTATGCGACGGGCAGCCATCCACACAACATGTAACACATGAAATCATACCGCGGAAAGATCGATGTAACGAAAAAAGGGGGGGCATTTATAAAACATTCGGACGATGAAACGTGTTAACATATTCATCACATTTATTTTGTACGTCGAAAACTGTCACTTATTTGCATAAATACGATGAACGTGAAATGCGCATAGAAATGTATGACGTAAATGGATATCGTAACGCATCTTTCGTTGACGAGAATTGAAATGCCGACTATCATCCGTAACGTAAATATATCTTAGTACTTTTGCATATAACAGATGTCTCTGACAATATTAACGAAATATATAACAATATATATTCGCGTCACATACTAATTTATCATCATGTTCCGTATCAAACTGATTTTCGGTGAGTTTCAGTTCATGCCGAGTAGATGGTATACATCTCACAAATGTAAACACTATATATAATATTCAGATAACAATATGTGATTTTGTAAAATATTTCATGATAATATCATATTAAATGTTACATTTAATAGCGTAAATATCAAATAAAGAGACTCGAACGGAAAGTTCAGCGTGGAGCGTATGCAACCCACGCAGCACGGAACGTTAATGAAAAATACGGAGGAAAGTTCAGTTATATTTAAAAAGACCGTGAACTGAATTAATTTTCTCTCGTTTAGCAGTGCAAACTTTCCATTGAAAGATTATTTCTACTCTAAATTATATCTATGTATCTGCGCATAATAAAGTTACCTATTTCGATGCACGTCTGTCAAAGTTGGTTTCATCTTACAATTTGTTTTACAACGAAAAAAAATTATTATTAAAAAGAACATTTATCTCGATCTTTTTAAATTAAATCATTCGTTGCAAATTTTTCACTCTTTTTAATCAATTTATATATATATTACATTTTTTTATTGCTTTGTTCTTGGGTATTAACAATAATTTGGCCTAAAATATCCTCAATTCTCATTTCGATTAATTCATCGATTCTATTTATGTTGCATTTAAACATTTTTTTAATTATTGATCTGATTCGAATTCAGAACTATGGAATCATGAATTAGCTATATCTTGTAATGCGCCATTTCTCTTGATAGACAAGCATATTTCTTATATTGTCCTATATTCCAGGCCCTACAGGGATGTTGCTTACATATCATAATAGAACTAATATCACTATGTAAATTAGTAAAATGTTTTAAATGTTAATAAAAATATTTAGAAAAAAATGGAATATTTCTTTTAAGTATAGGTTTCTTGAAATGTATAATAAATAGTATACTGAACAAATATTTACTATTCTCAAATATATTATTTCTCATTTTCAATAGTTTAAAAACATAGATTAAAAATAAAATTTAATATAATGATTTAATGAAAATTTTTATATTTACAATTTAATAAATTTATTCATCAAATTTCAATAAACTAGACCATGCAATAAACATAGACGCGCGTCTCTACGCACATGCTTTATTTAGTCAATTATATAATTACTATTATATAGAAAAAAATCTCAGTATGTTATAATTACTATTATATGGAAAAAAATTTCAGTGTGTAATTAAATAAGCACCAAAATAAAATTCATTGACGAGAAAATAATATCTTTGTTACTGTCAAAACGCCTAATGTCCGCAATGACAGCTGCAAATCGAAGTAAGCAATGAGTTGCATCGAGATCGAGATTTCGAGACAGCTAATTATTATTGTAGAAAAGAGACTTCAACGTTTCGATATATTCAAAATATTTCTTAACAAACCTTTTTTGAGAGAGAGACATTAACCGCAAGTGCGCCAGAATTAAATTTTAGTAACGATTAAAAAAAATTATTTCCTAATTTTTATGTACTATACTTTTTATACTATCAGTTTATTATTATCAAGTAAAGATTTATATTTAGTAACGAAGATATTTCATTATATATAAAACATATATATATATATAAAATAAATATATTAAAACATTATTTACTTAATAACGTATTAATAAATGTATTTATTAAACTTAAGAAAATTTTTTTCTTAGTATATATCGTCGCCTTTTGTGTGTCTTCGTATCGAAAATATTATTATAAATTATGAACTCTTATAGCTATATTTTTAAAACTAAATGATCAATAATTCTTTCATTCCACTGATATTTCAAGCTCTCGCGGTCTCAACAAATGTTCTATTTGATTTCCGAATTAGCACCGCGTCTTTTATGTACTTATATCCGGCGTTTCATCAGCATTTCAGTTAGTTTCTTCAAGGTGAGAAACGATCCGAAAATGTTTCATTCCTCAATCTGAAGAAGTAAACTGGAATATTTATGAAACGTTGGATATAAGTCTATGAAGGATATGGTGCTGACTTTCGTTTTTCTGCATAATATCCGGATCGTCCTTTAATTAAAAATTTCGCAATCTTCGAGTGATCAATACCCTTCTACAATTGCGCAGTTAAATTATATTTTATTGAAACTTATTGAATTTATTTTTTCTCACAACTATCTTAACTTTGTAAATTGTGTCTTTTCGCAAATCAAAGATGTCTGAATATTTCGATGTAAAGATATTTCAATATCACCTCGCGAATTTATCGGAAAAATATTGGAGAAACCAATGTACGTGGGGCGTAATTGCTGTTATAATTTATACGGAGATACCACTCGATTTGCAGTTCTGAAATAATAATGAACTATTAATTTAAAAGGGTACTATATTGCTTTATTGTCATTGTAATGATTATTTATGTTTACATGGGTCGCGCTAAGCAATTCTCTCGCACAACGAGGCGGAGAGAGAGAAAGACTGACTTTAATTAACTCGATTGTCCGCTCTTGTTCGAGGACCCACAATTATTCCGCAGATGTAGATCGCGATATTAACAGACCTGAACGTTCATTCTGATGTGCGCGTCTTGCGGCTTATGTAATGGTGGATAAATACCAAACGAGAAAATTCAAATGTGAACTTATAATTCCGCGCGTAAAGTTCATTACGCAAATATAGGAACGAACGGAATTTAATACAAACACGCTGCACGCAGTGGCGATTTCTGCCGGAATTGATTTCTAGGTCACTCACGTAAAGGTCGAGCTTTTAATTGATTTATATTAATAATCCCTCGTTATAGCCTTCTCGCACGGAAGCCACCCTTTCCTCCCACTTTCCGCCGGCAAAAAACACACATTTCTCGCTTCATACGTTATTCATTCGATAAATTTATCGCGCGCGTAATGATGCCGCGGCAATATAGCTTTTACATCGCTCGCAAAGTATGGGTGCTTTATTATCTCGTATGCAGATGCGGCGGAATTTATAATTAATTAATTACCGCGGCTTGTAGCTTGTTCCGCGCTTTCCAAAGGCTTTCTTACGATGAGACGTGAACTTACACAACATCGTGTTCCATTTGTGGATAACCAAGAAAGTGCCTGGAGCATACTATGCCTTTGGAAACGGGGTCAAGCGACGCGCTCGCGGCGTAAGACGACCGACAGGAGAATTGCAAAAGACGGTTTTCTGTACCATCGTTCGGCTCACGCAAGAACTTCACGTAGAGAAACTCGTGTATAATAGCCATCTCCCAAATCTTGCTCAATCTATTGCAATTTATATCAGTAGGAAAATACAAACGACGTGAAACAACAGCAACATGACTGCGATTCTGCAGAAGTGAATTATTTTTTCACATTATACGTTTTATATTAGACGTCTGGACAAATAAATGAACATCCTGAATGAATATATCTCTGGATTGATACGGAAAATTATTTTTGTCAGTTTTATTGCATAATAAAATTCGTACGGAAACTCTTGCGGACCTCTTCATGTCTTGTCTGATCGAATTATTTTATTCTCGCGTCACACTGACACAAGATAATTACTGCTCGAATTCGTGAATTTTTCAGAGATTTCAATCAGAGATTTTCCAGAAATTCCAATTCACGTGAGTTCCTTCTAACTGAAATAAGATCTAAAAGAATATACCAATAAAGGATGCAAAAATTCATTAATTACTAAACCGGGTTAACCATGTTAACGTAATCAGTCATTAATTGCGCCTTCAGTCCCTTCCGAAAAGCTATTTTCTAAAGCAGGTAAAGTAATAACCGAAGAACGAAGTAAGTTGACGAGTGATTATTGAAATCAATTATTATTTTTACAATCGTTCGATTTCAGCGATTGGCATTTATAAATACTTAATTTGGCATTCCGAGTTAGCGCCGCGTCCTTCATGGACTTGTTTCCGATATTTCGTAAACATCGTCAACAGTTCACTTCTTTAGAGATGAGATGCATCCGAAGAGACCGAGTAATTATATGTTATTATTATACATTATAGTGTACAAAATATCATTTATTTTACGAATAAAAAATTTTCATTTAAAATGTGCATTATTTTTATTTAGAAGAACGTTAATGTAATTGTATAAACATTGTTATGAATATATGTCATTCACATAATTACATTCATATAACGTATACATCTGTTAATCAGAGTTGGGAAATAACGCGTTACTTATAACGTCGTTACCATTATAAGTTCCTCTTTTTATCAATTTTAGTAACAACTAGGTAACGACGTTATTTTTCAAAACTTTCCTAATCTTGCTTTTAATCCAATATTTTTATGTAATTCAAGTATCGTTATTGATGATATCGATACGGGATGTTCGATACATTTTATGTATTGATATTTTCGTTCGCGTATCGATACATTCTGATTATATCGCCCATTTCTACTTTGCATAACTCGTTTTCGATGAATGTCGAGTTATCGACTTTAAAGTTTAAGAATCGACGAGAGTGGTTGGCGAGGTGCGATAAATATGCAGCGCTTCCCCTACGACATCTTCAATGGCGTCGAGGGCGAGCGATTTGTGCTTGAATTTCGCGGATGAGCGCGTTGCATCGCGTCGCGTCGAGATGTTCAAGAGGGCCGTCCGAGAAGGAAAAGAAAGAAAAGAGTGAAAAGCAGAAGTAAGTGGAAATTGAGAAAATCGAAGAAAAGCAGGCTCTGTGGTTTAGTATCCTACGAAAGTCTTAAGTTTCAAAAAGAACCTACGAAAGAACGCGACTTCGCTTGGCCGACCAGTCGGTCTAAGGATCGCTTAATTCGCTCGTCCGTTCTGAAACACGGAAATATATGTTTCAATTCTTTCAGAAATGACTCTTTTTCGAATGTAATTTCACTCAGGCATTCATTTCGCCGCTTTGGCATAAAAGTATACGTCCAGAGGTGATTCATTCGTCTCCATAAGGCGCGCATAATGCAACTATAATTTTTAATAGCATGCCAAGAGCGTGTAATACGACGCAGGGCGTACGGACAAGGACGATTTGAAGGCCTCGGCAAGAAATGTAACTTTCGGCCAGATTTCGGGACGTACGCTCACTTTCCCCTCTTTGTCGCTCGCGACGCAGTACCCGAGCGCGTAATTGAAACACTCGCGACACTCTGCAACAGAAGCGGCTAAATCACGAATAAACCGAAATACGGCCTTCCGCTGCATCAATGATATGTATGAAATAATATGATTACGCGAGAAAATTACACATATAATCCTATGTTACACAAATCTCTTCGATTCCATTGTGTGTAAATTTGACACGAGATACTGATTTTTTATGTGGAAGAGAATCATCCGACTTGATTGTATTCATGGTTTGGCTGCTCTTAACGCAGAACATCGCGAAATTCGGCAACGCGTTCCGTTATTACGTCGCGCGCGGCAAAGAGAAGAAAGTAGACGTACGTTTCGAAATCTCGCCGAAAGTTGGATTTCTTGTTGAGGCCTGATTTGGAGGAACGATTCTCGTCATCCTCAATATATCTCGTCGTTTTCATGGTTTCTATTAAGATGAGTATACACTGAACGAACGAACGAACGAACGAACGAGCGCGAATATTTGGACGTTCATATTCGCTCTCGTCGTTCGCTTATTTCTCTTTCGCTCAGGAAACAACGATTGAATGAACGTTCACTATCATCAGATTTTCAACTTATATAACTCATTTATTATTTTAACTTGATTAGGATCACAATCTATTGAACATCCCTATATCAATTTGAGCCAATCATTCTCACTCTTATATTTTTTATTTATTTTTTTAAATTTAATATCACCTAATTTCTGAGATAAATATATAATGTCCGACGCAAGGTGTACTAAACCATACAAAACGTGTACAACAGATCCAGTTGGGAAATATCATTTTATAAAGTACTATGTAAAATTTCGAGTATGTAAAAATTGATTAACGAAAATAGATAGGCGGGTCAGTACGCGCAATGCGATAGGCGCACGACTCGACCCGATTGTCTATTAGTAGCGAGGAAATATGAATATAATACATAATATCGGATGAAAACAGAAAGTGGAGAAATGATTTGAGGGGCTCGTGGATTGTCGGCGCGCCGTCTGCGCATCGATCACGACGTGTCAGTGTATTTGTGAAGTTAGCACGATGTTGTAATACTGTTGAAGAAACAACAATAGTTCTAGTAAAACTTTTCATTGTCCTTGATACAAATAAAAAAAAGTTTCACATTTTTAATATCAAAAAAACCGAAAATGAAAAATGTGCTACTTTCATGTTCCAGCACGACATTTATACATAAAGTTGCCTCTAAAGTACAAGAAAATGGTGAAAAGTAAGCTTTTCAAAAATTAAATTAAAAGCAGACGTCGGAATGGCTACGAATGGTTTATTTCTGTAGAATTCGACCAGAACAAGTTAGAACTACCGTTAGATGTGCAGGAAGTTGATTGCACGACACATTTTCGCCAAATGTCATACTGGCAACAAAGTTAAAGTGAATTAAAAAATAGTTATACGACGGAACAGTGGCTACAAATGATCTAATTCTGAAGGACTCGACTATAATTACCGTCAGAAGTGCAGAAAGTCCACAGCATGTTACATTCTCGATGAATGTCGTGTCTAATGTCAAAAGTTAAAATTAATTTAAAAATAGTTATACGGCGGAACATGACTGTAAATGGCCCATTTCTATATAACTCGAATGGAACAATTTAGAACAGTCGTGCAGAATGACGTGTAGATGTGCAGAAAATGGACAGCACGACACATTTTCGCTGGTGTCGTACTGGCGTCAAATGTTTAAAATTGCGCGAAATCGTTAACTGTCAGAATTTTGTTCTGAAATGCTTCATAATTATTGAACTAGTCTAAGAAATAACGGGGATTCTCGTCGGAAAGTGTATTTTTTACCGTTTTCTTGCAATTTAGAAGAAACTGTCTCGTGCTAGAACGTGCTAAAATGTGTTGAAACGTGAAATTAACATACTTTTTTCATTTTCGGTTTTTGGTGTTGAAAATGTGAAATTTTTTTTATTTCTATCAGGAACTGTGGAAAGTGCTACTAAAACTATTATTATTGTTTTTAAAAAATTATTAAGACGTCGTGCTAATTTCACAGACACCGCATCAATCGCGTCGGTTGATGTGACGGTGCGCCCACGGCATTGCGCGCGCTGATTCGTCTATCTATTATCGTTAATATTTCGAAATTTTACGTAATACTTTACAAAATAATATCGTTTCTGTTTCTCGGCTTGATCCAAAGTATATGTTTTATATAGTTTGGCATGTCTTGTATCGGACACCCTGTATATTCTTCTACATCTATCATTATTCTAAATAAATACCTCAATCAAAAACGATAATCCATCAACAATTATAAAATCGTTGTGTTTTCTGAACATACTCATTCACAACATTCAGTTGGAAAGGAAAAGCACCAAAGCTGATATAGATATGGGGATAAGACATATCTAATTTCGTGGCTATAAAATATCGAACTCTATCGATTTTTTTTTCATCTATCGAACAATATATGAACTTCGTCTATTGCGTGAAGTAGGTGGAGCTGAAGTAACGGTTTCTGTTTGAAACCACGTTTGTTTATGTTATGAGCATTAGTTGATTTTTTGGTGTGCTGAACTATCTTCTTGTAAATTTTTAAATAACAAATCAGCGGTAAGTAATTAATTGGGCAAAACTATTTTATAATATAAGTTTCGAAATGCACAAGTTTCTGACATCTAATTTCAATATTTAGAATTTATAATATGTTGCTACTAAACGGTTACTAGGCAGAGTTTAATATTGTAACATAACCATAATTTCGATGTGCGGACTACTATAATCCTACTAGTGGCGAGATAGTAGACAGACTATATATTTTAGAAAAGTCAACGCCACATCGGTACTAGATAGTTATTATATAAAATTTGATGTTGCAATATAATTTTAATTTCAATGTGCTGACTAATATAATCCTGCTAATGACGAGATCACAGCTAGACTATATATTTTAGAAAAGCCAGCATCATATCTACTATCATATTTCCAATCTAATAACTAGATAGCAGCTATATGGTTAAGAATATTTAAAGACTGATTAAGACCGATAGTTTTCTATTACGTTATTGTGTAATTTTTTTCATCTACCCGCTATCTATGTAATTAGTATACTTACTAGATAATCCTGATACTCAATTTCTATTCAAGATATATTGATGGTTTTCCATGTTGTTACCTATGTAATCTTTTTCGTCTAGTCACTGTCTATGTAATTGGTTTAGCTATTAGTTCTGATTCATTTCATATTCAATTTCTATATAGGGTTTACAGCATATTGGTATTAGATAGTGACTAGCCAGAGTGTGATATTGTAACATAATCATAATTTCGATGTGCCGACTAATATAATCTTGCTAGCAGCGAGATAGTAGCTAGACTGTACATATATTTTAGAAAAGACAGTGTCATCTGTTATCATATTTTCTATCTAATGACTAGACAGTAGCTAGACAATTCAAAATTGATTGGAAGGAGCATTTAGCTAGTCACGAGCTAGTGACTATCTAGAATATTTATCTACTCATTACTATCTAGCTACTAGCCTTGAAATCTAATTTACTAGATACATTTCTGCTCGGGAAAATTCTCGACAATAATTGAGACTGGACGATTTACCAAGTAAACGTGTAATAGTGCTTTTAGTGCACTTTAAATCAATCTATAAATTTCGTAAAAATAATTTTTTTCTCAGATATGCAGACGTTCTTATATGACAGACTGTATAAAGCGTTTATCAATAATAGAGGAAAAATTTATCGAAACCAAAGTAAGCGCCTCGTACAGCCCTGAGACGAAGCGCAGCGACCTTTAATTACACAGCCTGCTGGATGTTGGAGCGGCAAAGAGAAGTAGATATGATTCCCAAAAGTCGCCTCAAAAGTGAAACTAATTTCGAGCACTGCATTAAGGCGTATACATTTTTCAAATTGCAAAAGCGAATGTTCGGATTCGCTATTCGCTGTTCGCTCGCTCAATATATGCTCATATTCAGAGATGGCCTATATTTATATAACACGCTTCTCGCCTGTGATCCACTCTTCCTATACTCCATTCGCCGTCAACAACGTTGAAGCGTATTTTCAAGTTTCTCCTCGAACCATTTTTCTCGCCGCCGTTATTCTATGTATCAATGCCAGTCCCGTGGCATAAAATCTCGCACGATAAATTCCACATTTATGCAATCCAGTTGCTTCTGTTCAGAAATAACTCTATCGTCTTAGCGCTGGAACGCAAATATTTATGTGGAACGGCGAACGCGAAAAGAAACCGCCGTCGTGGTATTGAATTCGCTGATTTAATGCTCACGTCCAGCCGCCTAACGGCTGCATTACTGCAATGTCGGTGTTATAACGCCACGAAATCTCGGGGAGCTTCGTGAGAATGTTGTTAGAACCAAGTAGGCGTATAACTGAATATTTTCACGTACATTTATACATACTTGGAAAGAAGTTGCTGCACCTTATATAAATTGTTGTATATACGTAAGGCGCAGCCACAGAAACCATAACGCTTTCCTTCCGTCATGTAGTCTGCAAATTCAACGACAGGTCTTCCCTCGAGAACATTTTTTGCGAGCCAGCATTTACGAACGTTAAACGATCGTCTCTTATTATCGATGTTGTAAGAAAGTTAAATATAATAGGCTGCTTATATATATATTGTGAATGTTGACACTGAGGTTTTCGTCATAATCATCGAACGCATCTATTGGACGAGCAGTCAGATAATACAGCTCCATATTTATCCTAAAAAATGTGTTTTTACTCTTAATTTTATATATTATATGTTATATCAATAAAATTAAAAGTCATAGTAAACACATAAATATCATAATTATAATATATTAGCATGTTACTAACGACGATAGCTAAAACAATTATTTGTAGACATCTTAAAAGTTGACCGTTAGTATAAGGTGTCTTTTTGAAATTCTTTGTAGCTATTCTTCACAAGCGATTGAAATCGTACTGTTAAAGTCGAGGAAAGATTAAAGAATATTTTACGAGCGAAAAAGAAATAAAAGAATTACATATTTTTCATAATTAATAAATGTATGTCGCTGAAATATTTATGTCTCTCCATTATATTACCTAAATAAATATGACATAAAATGATACAAATGTTCCTATTTCTACGGAGAAGATGCGAGTTGTAAATCCAATTCATTTGAAGTTAAAGAATATAGTATCAATATCATAATTTATCCACTTACCCCAGAATTTAGTAAATGGTATTATATAAATATAAGTTCTTATCCTATAAATTGCTTAAGTCAGTAATAGAGATGATTTTGTACCAATTTATAACACAATGAATAATGAACAATGAATAATGATTTTTGCCTGTTAGTAACAGGGCTGTCTGTACGTTCGTCACTTGTCAGTAATATAGGTACATATGTCACACAAATTGAGACAAAATCAAAATTATGTGTCACTAAATGATGACTTGCGTCACTACTTTTGAAAACATATTATATANGTCTTTCAACATTGTCCGATCCTCACACGCATATAATTGTGGTGCGCAAGCAGATTATGCACGACTATACGGGATCTATAGTTTTAACACCGATTTTAAACGGCAATTTGCATGAGGGTTTTGGCAGAGATACTTTCGACGGACTGCCAGTCCACCGGAGAGGAGACACAAGCATATGAAAATATTTTGGTTCTACCGAGAGTCGAAACCCGGGAACTCCAGCATAACAGACCAGAGCGCTGTCTATTACGCCACGCTCGTGTACATATTACAAATTAATTAAAACCTTATCACGTAAATTCAAAAAAATTATTTCATAAATTAAAAATCTTATCTCTCATAAATTAGAAGAAAAATGTAATATAATTAAAAGTCCATGTTCAAACTTTGAGCAAAATAAATTTTATATATTCAACACGCGTATTATTAATTTATTAATTTATTTACACGATAAGATTACTTTGTCGCTAACTGGGACACACTCATATTAAATAATGAGCGACGAAATTAAAGACGAGACAAGCGAATTGAGTATTGGCCATTTTGCAAAATGTCTTTACAATGTGAAATCTCTTAAAGCGATCGAATGTCAAATTAAATTCGAACTAGAAACGATGAGACGTCCGAAACTTTAATTGG
Organism: Dinoponera quadriceps; assembly: GCF_001313825.1. Classification (NCBI taxonomy): domain Eukaryota; kingdom Metazoa; phylum Arthropoda; class Insecta; order Hymenoptera; family Formicidae; genus Dinoponera; species Dinoponera quadriceps. The sequence continues at coordinate 86,159 of NW_014554180.1, forward strand.
AAAATTACATCTGACAGACCTTTCGACCACTGTGCAAACTGCAGTCAACACAGATTCTATATCAGGACGGGCCATCGATGTCCACAGAGAAGAGAGAGACTCTGTCTCTATTGCCGTTACGCACTCTTGACTTAATAGCTCTTTCAATACCGGGTGGCGAGTTTGCCGAAGGCACACGCACTATGTATTTTACCGTCGCCAATTTCCGGCTTCGTTCCACCGGCACCGCCGGCAGAAGTCGTACGGCCGGCGAATCAGATAGACAGACTCGTCACTGACGAGAATCAATAAGAAGATAAAGGGAAATAAAGAGAGAGAGAGAGAGAGAGACAGAGGAAGCGTTCTGCATAACGTAATCTCGACGGGCAAAAAACTGATCTTTATTGGTCCTCCCTGAGCGAATAATCTGATAAATGGCGCTAACGAGTCAATAGAATTTCAGTATAGAGAGTCACACGTCATTATTATCAGTCTTCCTCACATCGTATGCCAGATTTGAAAGTGATTTCACCGTTGTATCCTCTGAGTCGCTGTTTCAACCATGTTCGTTCATTTCGTCGCGAAATTTCTTAAATGTTATCAAGAGCTTTTTCGAGCTTTCGTGAGCAGAGCAATCTTATTACGTATCGATATTAATAGATCACGGCACGTGGTCGCATTCCTACGCTCGCAGTATGACGCGCGGTAACAAGTGTACAGAGCGGTGCGAGCAACGCGCGATCGCGCGTGCAATTACCGTATGTTGTAAACACGTCCACTGTCTCGTTGGCCAATATGAATGGAAATTAATTGAGGGCTGCTTCCGCAGGTAAAAACGTTGCCCCCCCCTCCCCCACCCCCACCTAGGGTAGCGGTAGTGGTGACGCTGGTAGTGGCGGCGGTGGCGGTGATGGTGAATGGCGACGACAAGGCTGGACGTCACCGTCGACAATGCTCGTTGTTACGCTTGGATAAATGAATAGTCTTTGTCGCTTCGATGGATCGCCCATCTCACGTGACTTGTGTCTCCCACGCCGCGTCCGTTTCGTATCCGGTATTGTTGAGGGGATGTAATACTTGAAAACTTGACCGGCATAATACTGATTTTTATCCGCGATATTTACGTCGTATTGGCTGTAAAAAATTATAAATGCTTTCGCACGATTAAAGTGAACATGCGAAAACGAACTGGAGCGAATCGCTCGGTATGTGACGGAAACGTTTGAAAATTTCAAAATCGGCGTCTCTAGCTGTCAATTAGAATAAACGGTAAACTAGTAAAAATATCCTGAAATCTGTATATATCGGATGTGTTAACACTCAACTCGGGAAAATTTTAAAGGAAGTTTTTATACCTTCTCGATTAATTTAGTGGCTTAAAAAGATTGCCAAGAACCAAAAGTTTGCGGAAAAATTTTTATACATCCTGGTTGGACTTTCCCAGTCGAAAGGGAAGTGATCGATAGAAGTTTCCAGTCAGTTGGGAGGAAATTCATTATGGCCCACTGGAGCGTTTTCAATATGTGACGAAAACGTTTGAAAATGTCAAAATTGGCATCTTTAGCTGTCAAGTAGGATAAATATTCACCCGAGACGGAAATAATGCAACTTGTACACATCGAAAATGTCTTAACGCTCCAATCAGAAAAGTTCTAAGGTATAATTTTATATATTTCAATTAAAGAGTGCGATCAAATCCGGCTAAAATTTCCCCGAAAAAATGTTTCGGATTCAATTTTAGCTTAAAATAAAGCTTATGATGCGTAGATTACGAATATGAATGTCTCAAGATGGATGGAGCAACCAATCCAGAGAAAATGATCCATTTAAAATTCCATTTTCACTAAATGGCGCCACATATTTCAACAAATAAAAATAAAACAAATGCGTGAATTATCAACGATTCAACGGTCGCCAATTGTTAACAATATCATCGATACGCACTGTTAACATATTCAACATATTCAAAAATGGAGTTTGCTCATATAGGTACTTACTTGGGACAATTCGAGACATTGGAATGGTAGTTCCTTCCACATTGAGACTTTCATATTCGTAATGTGCGCGTCAAAAATTTTATTTTAACTCAAAGTTGGATTCAAAACTTTTGTCCCAAAAAATTTGGACGAAACGCTTTTGGGCACTTACAATTAGTCGCTCTTTTTAGAGACCTAAAAACACATGAAAAATTTGTAGGAAAACTTTTGTGTATCTTAATTAGATTTTCCACTAGATATGGTAAAACAGAATGCACACTTGATTGACAAAAAATTCATATGTACAAGAAATACAAAACAATAAGAATATCGTGTCAGTGTTTTTATGATACGACATTTCCAAAATTGCCTTTAAGTTATAGACGTTTGTCAAGCTCGTTATAAATTTTCACATCATCTTAACGTTCTCGGTGGATCTCTACTCTGACATCTTTGTATAATAGGAAGGCGAAATATTTAAAAAATTCTCTCGCGACATCATCAGGAGGCGAACCTGCACAAAACGGTGCACACTGAGACAGTTACCGCATTATTAACTACGGTAACATTACAGCGGAGTAACATCATTATTATCATATATTCCAATGTTGAACCTTCACAACGAGTGATTTAGCAAATGGAGAGATTACGTTCCATCGCCGTCATATACGATCGCGTTTCGTTCCTATTATGTTACTGTTGATAGCCGCGGTAATTAGGACAAAGTGGTCGTCGCGTTGAGAGTAAAAGTTCAGCGAATACGACGTGACATATGCGCCGCACACGATGATTAGTCTCATCAGCTGGAACATCGAGATATCGCGATATTTTCATTTCCAGAGTTTGTCTCCAAATAGCAGAACAGACAGCCGCGATGGTACCTGCGCGCACATCCAAGCAGGAAATAACTGCTGGCGAGGTACTGGCTTAACACTGATGTTTAGGGAAAAATATTGGCATTGTATTAGATGTTAATGTCGATTTGATACTGGTGAAATAATAGGATAACAATGGGTCAAGACTCGAAAATATTGTACCAATTCCTAATATTGCAAAAGTACCAAAAATTACCGATTCTCAATCTACTAGAAGAGTACCGATTTCCACTAATGATTATATCACTACTTCGTATAATTTGTTAATATCACAATCATACTGTGGAAGAAAGAGCCAGAACTGTGGCCGGAAGGTACTTATTTGTATCTGTAAATGTCCATTTTTAATGTCATATGAGATGAAAAGCATCGGAGCGAGGCGGAATAGATTAAAATCCAAGCCGGGTCTTTCGCTTACAACTTATCACTGAGCTATTCGAATTATTGACCTCCCGCTCTTCTATTTAAGACATCGCACTCAGAGAAATGATTTGATGATTGTAATAGCAGTTAAATCTCATCAGCCAGCTCGAACTTTGCTGTCATTGGCAGTAAAGCTAATAAAAGTTGGCTATTAAAGGTAAAATACATTTTTAACGGCGAGGTATAATTATATTAGCTGAAATTATTAGCGTGCATAGCTAAGAATAGTTAAAAATCGAAATGAAGTAGTGCTTAAGGTGATTGATTTATGATTTCAGGTTTGAATCCTTGAAGCATGTTTTCAGATATGATATAGCATTAAATCGAGTAAATGGCTAAATTTCAGACAAAATATATTAACACTTGAAGGTTCTGTAAAAAAAAAAAAAAATAATAATCTAGTGAGGAATATGGATATAAATTTAATACTACTGTACGATCTAACTATAATTTCTCGCCGTGACGCTTAAATTCAAACAACTAATAAATTATATGTGTGGAAAATTACATATGTGGAAATCTTCCTATCTTTTTTCACTTATTATTGGATTTCGATCAGATTTCCCCAAGTAAGAAAAACTAAAAGCATTCTGACCTGTTTTTCAGAGTCTGGTTCCGATAAATTATTAGTCAAATGTAAGAAATTTTGATTAAATCCCTGTTAGGAACTTTTATATTTACACCGTAAATATCCGATTATTGAACTCCTGTTTATTGGATTCTTGTTGTTAATTCCCAGGTCCATGTTTGGCGCTACAGTCGTCTAAAAGAAACGGGAAAAACTAGGAGATATCCATAGGAATCCTAAATGTCATATCTAATTATGTACAATCTTCGATGTATAAAAATATAAGATCAAATGCACCCAATCATTCGAATCGAGATGTTCGTTGTAAAAGTTTAATGTAGCCATCGTCTTGTTTTATAATTAAAAAATAGCTCTGTTCAACAGAAGTGAACGCTTTGTATAAACGCTTAGTGATTATTTGTCTTGTATCTATCGAAAAAATGTAAAAAATTATTCCAATTACAGACAATAATCACTAAATGTTTATTAACCTGTTTTCTCTGCTGAACACAGACATTATGTCACTCAAACGTTAGCGCTTTGCTGTTACTATTAAAGATCGGAGTGGATGTTTGAAAAACTAATATTTATTATAAGACAATTTAATTTTAAGTACTTTATAAGGTTCATTTTTAGCTTCTTTAACTTTAATAATAATTACACAAATAATATAAATTTACACTACGATAAGTTTATTATAAAAATATACATTTAGAAAAGAGATATGTTTTTATCCATAGAATTCAATACGTTCATAGTTAATTAAAGGTATATATGTTTTGTTAGAAAAATGGTAAATTAAAAAAAATATTAAATTCTTAAATACTTAAATTGTATATTTTAAATGTGTAATTTAATACATTGAAAAAATTGTATTCTCGAAGAGAACTTTTCAGATCTCCTTAATGGATATTTTTAACAAATAAGAATATTTAAAAATAAGTATATCTGTTTCTTTTTATCAATGTGTCCAGAATACTTTCTGTAATCATTTCTCAACCAAAATTATGATCAAAGTTATTTTAGGAAACTAATTTAATCCACAGTAAAATATATATTTTGGATCTTAAATTAATTAAATAAACTGGATCCGTGTTGAAATTTCTACACGGGCAAGTACGATAGCAACGGCATCAGCTGTCCTTAATTCAACGACACATTTTAGCTACCACAATTAGATTTTAGCTGCTATGGCTAGTTCTTTCTCTGAGTGTGGTGTCGTAACGTAAAGTCCGTTTTTACTAATATCGATACTTCGCCAGTCTCCAGTTTCCATTCCTATCAAATGCGTATGATTCCTATACGGGCGTTCACGAGGATTATAACGAAGCCGCAATTTAACTGCGGGAACCATTAGATCCTGCGAGCGATTAGCGAACGCTTCTCTAATACTTCATAACGCCGTTTGAGGATAATTTCGACAGGCAGCCGAGGGCAGTGTAGTTCGTGTCAATCTACTTTCTATAACGTATAATAATAGCGCACACCGGCAAACACCGGCAGACATATCCGATACGTTATAGGTAATCAATCATTCGCTAATGAAGATGCGATATGCGCACTGACGTAACGCACCTATCGGTTACGCGCGCACACACAGGCATGAACGGGATGCGACCACCGGCGCAAGGATTCTCTACAAACATAATAGCACGCCGCAAACGCGATGTTAGTTTATGCCGGCTTTGTCGATCAAACGTTTCTACCTAATCCTGCCGGTTGGCTCTTCGTTCCAGAACAACAGCAATAAATGGGCGTGGCTCGCACGATCGCGAAATTCACTCACGGGGAGAGCCGCGAAATGCCGACAAGTCGCGCGGGACGGGCGAATCGACGACGACGACGATGACGACGCGCAGCGGGACGCGCGCGAGCGATGAAATCGCGATTTGCATTTTCCGTCCACGAGATGTCGAGCGGGAGGGAAACGAGAAAAACGCGATTTTCATTCCGAAATGTCGTGAAATAAAACCGAATCTGTGTTTCGCGAACGACGTTTGACGTGTTGACGTTTTTGATCTGCGTTCGTTAAAGGCTGCGTTCCGAAAATCTTCCATGCGAGCCTGAATATTCGGGACTGTTCCTCACATTTTCAATGGAAACTAATAGCGTCAGGTTCAGCAGGTCGAAATCTACAAAATTTACTATGTTTTTTACATTTCCATTAATGGGCAAAATACGGCTTTTTTTTTTTTAACATAGTTCTTTAATGGACTACTTTTCCATCTATGATGTGCTGTTCAAGTGCAACGAAACTGACCTATTTTTGAAACACAAAAGGTAAAGGACGACAAAAAATGGATTGTTTACGACAATATTGTGCGAATATGTTCGTGGGGCGAATCAGATAAAACACCAAAAACAACAAAGTCATATATCCATGCGAAGAAAATTATGCTCTGCATCTGGCAAGATTATAAGGATATTCTTTATTATGAGCTGCTCTCACAGAACAAAACCATAAATTCGGACGTATTGCAGTCAGTTGAACAATTTGAGCCGAAACATTCAATAGAATCTGCCAGATCTTGCGAAAAATATGTTGTGTTCCACCAAGCAACGCCTATCTTTGGTCACCCGAAACAAGTTGCACGAAATCGACTAAGATGTTTTACCGTATCCACCATATTCGCCGGATATTGCGCCATCAGACTAACACCTCTTGTTTTGGTCTTTACAAAATTCTTTGAACGGGAAAACACGCGATCATTTGCAAGCAATAAAAAATCATGTGGATGACTTCTCTATTTCCAAACCAGCCAAGTATATCAAAGACGGAATTCTATAGTTGTCTAAAAGATAGGTTAAAATAGTGCTACAAAATGGTGGATAATTTGGTGTTGAGTAAAATTTTAATTTAATATTCAAAAACTATGTTTCACTTTAATCCAAGAAGTTCATATGAACTTCTCGGACAACCCAATATTTCTTTCCCTTTCGCGAACGCGCGCGCCATAATTCCATTGATCGGAGTGAACTTTAGCTGTGTTTTGAAATTTACTACTAGTATTAAGAATCCATAGTTAAGTTAAGTATATTATAGATTTTCAGTACAGGCAATGAATGATGAAAACATTTAAAAAAATACAGAAAACAAAAGGATGAAGAAGAACATGAAGGTCAGAAAAACAAAAAAATTCAAAACATAGAAAGATTTAAGAATACGAAAAATATACAAAAAAACATAAAAAACAAAAAAAAATAAAAAAATACATAAACAGCACAAAAAATACAAAATAAAAGAGAGCACGGGAAACCGCTACGTCCACGTTCGTTGTCCCTGAGCCCGGCTGAGAACAGTTTATAGAAATATATAATGATGAGAAATATTTTATGCGATCCTGAATACTCAGAACTGTTCCTCACATTTTCAAACTAATAGCACCACCGTGTTCAGCAGGTCGAAATCTACCAAACTCACTATTTTTTTTTACGTTTCCATTAATGGTTAAAATACGGCTTTTTTAAAAACATTGTCATTGTTTAAACAATTGTTTCGGACAAATTGTGTGGAACTTAAATATCGTAGCGAAAAACATATTCAAGCTTCAAAATGGTCATGAATAAATATTCTTTGGGACGTTTATAATTTCTGCTATTTCCTGAGTCGTATATCGTGGGTTACTTTCGATTTGCGTCCTGATTTAGTCATTGTCCTGATTTAGTCTTCAAGGTTAAAATTACCTGTTTTAAAATTAGTGAATTATTTTTCGAGCGGTTGAATATTGACATCGTTTTCATATGTTTTACAAATTTTGCCCATTGTCTGTACAGCGTTTTTCCCTTGTACTGTAGTAGAAAAACATCACATATCGAAAATACATTTTTTATCTTCCATCTTTAAAATTCAGTAACAAAGCGCAAACTCAACTGACCTCAACCAAACATTTACTAAATGACGTGTTAAAATTATCAAATGATATATAGATATCATGTACTTTCAATCACTTTGATAGCTTACACGGCGCCCACAAAGGCCTATGAGTTGAAACTCATGCGAACTTCTTCTTCTGAACAACCCAATATAACGCGAGAAACTCGATTATCGCAAACATTTTTCCCAACGACCATCGAATCACGCGATGAATCGCATTATCCCTCTCCATAATGTGGATTCAGCGAATCAATGATTAAAACAATCTCAATTAATGATATGCTGACGGATGAATAACTCACAATGGATTCTGTCAACCCCAGATACCCGAGCCAAGGGATGTTCGTGAAAAGAGAACGATCGAGAAGGATCAGAACGTACGAGGAGGCGGGAAAAGTAAAAGGGATATCGAAATATCTGCGAGAATAATCGACTCGCGCTCGGAGACAAACGGCGTTAAACGGCCGCACTGAATGACGTAACATTGCGAGTCAATATTTACTCGGCTAGGTATTCGATAATTTGCCTAAAGTTTGTAATGCAAATAGGCTCTCGTTCTTGAGGATGTGAATTATCCCGTAAGTATGTGCATATCGGAAATCGCAAGTTGACAATTTAACCGGTCGCTGGAGCACGTGATGTATCAAACGTGCCGTATACGTAAAGTGACAGTTATCAACTAAATCTCATTAGTTAGTTCAAATTTGGTTGTATTGTTCAAAGTTGACTATTAGAGGTGTTAATGCAAATGTGTCCGCTGCGAGATACAATATTATTAGCTGATATTAGTGACATGAGTAAACAAGGTTAGTTAGCTGTGCTGTCTCTGATTACACCACACACAATATGAAACACGTTTATTAATGGACGCAATGGTATAGCTCAAGTTAAATTTACGTCTTATTGGTTGCACAGAATTACAAATGTTCTTTCATAATAAAAGTACGTGCGAAAATGAATTGAAGCATTGTCCAATATATGACGAAAAATTATGAAAAATTTCATAGCTGAAATTTCGACCTGTCAAATAAACATTTACCTAAAATAAAAATTTTGTAACTTGTACATATAAAGCGTCTGTTTACTTCAATGAGAAAGATTTTGAAGAATATTTCGATACTTTTACAATTGTACAATAAAAAGCTGAAAAGATGTGAAAAATTCGCAACAAAAAATTGTATATATCTTGTTTAGATTCTCCGTTAGATACGGTAAAACAGAGTAACGCACATTCATCTTTTTCTATATGTATAGCGTACTAACATTTACATAAGACAAGACTCATATGTATAAGGAATATAGAATAGAGTGATCGTGTCAATATTGTATCAATGTGTAACATAACATTTCGAGGATCGTCTCTACGTTATCGACGCTTATCAAGTTTGTCAACGGCTATAGCATCTACTTAAGCATGTTCTTCAAGAAGAATATAGCATTAAATCAATTGTAAAAATAGCACTAAATAAATTGTAAATGATTAAATTTCAAGCAAAATAAGCGTACACTTTGAGGTAGTTTGTCCGTAAAATCGCGGATTTTCAGTGGCGACATCAAAATGAACCTTTATAACTTTTTATTTAATAAAAAAAAACTTCTCTATAATTTGATTTGAATTATCTAACGGAAAATGTTAATTTAAATGTTAATTTTTAACAAAATTATGATATATATGCATACAATTAAGAAACACAGTCGTGTCTCGACAACTTTAATTGAACATAGACGAGACTTTTCGTTCGACTATAACGGCTCAACTGCTGAGGTTCTGGATAGACTTAAATATGTTCACATTAGTGTTATAATACAACAATGTCATTTGCGACACGGGATATAGATTAATATAACTGTGTAATGACCGATTCGACTGTAAAGTATTTTGGAAATTATGTGTCACCGTATGTATATCGTAACATCAATGTTGATTATTCAGTCAAATAAGCATCGTGATAAGAAGATCTAAATTTAAGGAATTGGAACGTGACGTGATGCCTATTTTTTTCTGAAGATAGATTAAAATTATGTGAAATCAAAGTTAATCAAGAATTGCAAACATTTTACTGTTACTAATGTCGTACGTGTTATTATTGAGAAAGTTGTTAATGTAAGAACCACCATCTCGACGCAGACTGCAAAATGTAAATTTAACAGAAAAAGATCTGCATGACAGGTTGGCTACGATATAAATAACAGGCAAGATAATAATTAATTGTAACATTAAATTACTTATCAGTGGTAATAAATAATAATTAATTGTAACATTAAATTACTTATCAGTGGTAATTGTGATTTATTCTAGTTATATTAATCTATTTATATAAATAATATATGTTTCCGACCAGACATGATCAACTTCATCCAGCGGAGGGAATATCTTTCTTCCACTCTCAAATACTGATGCATCCTTATTCTATCTTAGGCATGGTCAACCTCGAGCTCGAGAGCGACGCTTTCTCTTCTCTATTAAATAGAATCCGTCTCATTCAGATAGATATATTTAAACCGAGTGTTGAGGAGTGAGAAAGGGGGGAGATCAAAGTATAGGTAGAAAAGGATGTACTTAGTGTTTTGTATTCCTGGCGTTCTTTTTCGCGCATAGACACCCGCATAGACCACTCAAGTGAGAAAGAACGCAAGGGACACAAAGCACAATGCATCCTTTCTATGTGAACCTCGGACTCCTCGACACTTTAAATAAAGACAAGCACTCCGTTTAGATATATTATATCTATGATTTCATTCCAGGAGAGGATAAAGAGGGGGAATTGTCGCGGTTCTGGAGAGAAGGTTGCCTATATTAAACATAAGCAGACAGTACAATAAGAGAAGGTGATGATACATTTATGAATTAATAAATCTAAACAAATAACTGAGTTATGCTAGGAAACTAGAGTTTGAACCACTCTTCTTTGGTTTATTCTTAAATCACAAATACTTCTTCTGTTCAAGGAAAAATGTTTCAAGCAAATTTATAATAGCAATGGCTAATACTTTGAAGAAGGCTATGAAGAAAGCAAGACGATTAAGCTTACAGGTGATGATAGATGACAGATATGAGAATATTATATATCAAGTAACAAAGGTGATTTAACACATAAGCAGATATAAAGCAGATCTAAATCAGTCGCAGGTACAAGGCCTGACCCGCCGCATCTGATCCTATTGTCAAGTGAGTATCTATCTCGTCGAAATTAAATTTCTAATCTCAATCATCTAATTACTGAAAAATGATATTATTGTTTCTATGTTTACAGTATTAGTTACATTTTACAACCATATACACATTACTATAGAAGTATATTGTGCAAAACTGTAAATGTTTACACGGCTACTCAAAATCAGCTATAAAATCAACTAATTTAAATAACTCTTTAATTATTCGAGTATTTACATTGTTCGTTTTATTTTCAAAAGGTAGATTCTCCTTCGATCTTGTCTTAGACAGCCGGATCCTTCTCCTTCACCTTACGAGATATTTCATATTTTACTATGTGCAACATAATTCTCGGCCTTTTTTTTACAAAATTTTGATGTTTATTTATTAAAAAACCGAATAGTTAATCTAATCTTCAAAGTAACCACCTTCACTTTCTATACATTTCCGTTATCTTTCAGGCAACTGTCGAATTCCACTTCGGAAAAAAGATGGTTGTTTTGAGTCGATAAACTCAACGATGCTTTTTTCGACCTTCTCAACGAATGTGAAGTGTAAATCACCCATATGATGTTGCAAAGATTTAAAAAGATGATAATCCGAAGAGGAGAGATCTGGAAAATACGCCGTGTGAGAAAGAATTTCCCAGTCCAAGTCGGAAATGGTTTCTAATATTGTTTTTATTGTGTGTGACCGCATGTTGTCCTGTAGTAAAATCTTTCTTTTTCCCACTGCCGGTAAAAGGCAGTCTTCTTCTCAAGTGCGTCATTTACTCGAATTAGTTGCTGCTGATAACTCTCAGTAGTGACAGTTTGACCGGGTTTGAGCAATTTATAGTGAATAATGCCCTTCTGATCCCACCAAATACACAAAACATTTTGCATGAACGTTTGGTTTTGCAGTGCTGGTCGATAGCTTACCCGAATAAACTCAAGATTTTCGGATTGTCATAAAGTATCTACTTTTCATCACAGGTCATTATCTGCAGAAAGTCCTTCTTTTTAAACTTGGATAGCAAAAACATAGCGCGATGTCTACTCTTGTTTTTAAGAATGAGTTCATGCGGAAATCAACGACTCTCCTTCTAGATTCTCCTCAGGTTATATAAGCGTTTGGAAATAGCTTGTCGGGTTACTCCAAATGCATATGCCAGCTCTAATTGAGTGCGACGACGGTTTTTCTCCAAAAATTCTTCCAAAAAGTGCATCATCTTCAAATTTTTTTTTGGTTGTTCCGGGAGTTTTTCATCATAGAGATCCAAATTTCCACTCTTAAACCTTTGGAACCACTTCTTACATATACTGTAGAAAACGACATTTTCGCCAAAAACCGAACAAATCATTTCTTTAACCTCTGCGATATTTTTTTCAACCGAAATGCGAAAAGGAGGTAGTGCCTCAAATATTATTTTTCCAACGACATCGCTTTCACCACCGTTTTTTAAAGTTATGTTAGCAGTGCTGCCAACTATTATAGCGTTTCAAAGCTTAGGCTTAGTAACTTGAACTAAGCTTAGGCTTAGTTCAAACTACCATATGACAAGAAAAAATATAATTTGAATAGGTGCTGTCACTGATTGAATTTTGGGGTCGAGAATTAAGTTACGTGCCTAATATATTAAAAAGTATTATGATAAATTTTAAAATATCAGGAAATTCCTATCCAAAATAGCTTTATTACAGTGTTTTGAAAACGACTCAACAAGGAATAATATGCAATAAAAAATTGGTGTCATAATTAAAAAATTCAACTTGACTTTGTCCTGACCTTCCTGGCGACGCAATTCAGGGTCAAATTGATAAAATCAGTAAATAGATCATTTTAAACCCTATAACTTTTATCCGAAACATATTGTACTGTAAAACTTAAATTTTTCGAGATTTTTAAGGTTTCCATACTTTTTCCTTACCCTGTATGTATATATATGTGTAAATATATTTGTGGATCTTCCTAATAGTGTATTCCTATAATATTTAATGATCTAACATATGTTAAATGTAAATTCACTATTAGTTTTGAAATCTATCATCGTTCATTAGAAACAAAATGAGTTTTTTTTGTAAAACGTTCAAACAACCTAATTTATTATTTTTTGAAGGTTTCCCAAGCTTTTCTGGGTAAATAAGCTTTTTTTATGTATAGACTTTTAAAATGATAATTGCGTATGTTTTAAAGCTGTTCGTTTATAGCTAAAATTGGCCATTTTTCTCTCCCTCCCTCGTTTAGCTACGATAACAACGTCATTAGCTGTCCTATTTCAAGGAAACATCTCAGTTGCTTTTATTTGAACTTCAATAACTAATCCATGTAGGTATCGTATATACTTGGTCAGTACTGAAGACTGGCGAAGTACCAATTTAGTACTGAAATACGGATTTCATATTACGGTACCAATGCCTTAAATAGGAAAATAGGAGATGTAACTAACGTGGAAATTAAATAGCTCAGTAAGAGCTCGGTAAGAGTGGTTATCTGGTAAGAAAAAGACTTGAGTTTAGTCTCAGCCAAGTCTGCATCATTTCAATATTTCTCGCTTCATATGACGTTAAAAATGGACATCTGCAGGTGCAAACAAGCACTCACGATTATAGTTCTGACTTCCTTTCACATTATGGTTGTGATATTAACAATTGTACAGAGAAGAATAATAATATTCGTTAGTAGGAATCGATACTGTCTCATTATTGGGAATCGATAAATTTTGTTACTTTTGCAATACTGGGAATCGGTATAATTACAATATTGTCTTTTAATAAAATCTTGAGTCTTGCCATTGCTATCATTCTAGTATTCCACGTATGAAAAGTATCAAATCGGCATCTACTTCCGTTAACTAAAAACCGGTACTGAGTAGTATCTCACCAGTATCTCACCAGCAATTATTTCCTACTTGAGAAATCTCTTACTGAGTTTGTACAAACCAATTATGTACAAACGTCCTTCTTACACGGTAGGAGTCGCGTCGCAAACTTGACTCGATATCGCATGAGATTTACCTACGCGATCCGTTTATCTTCGTCGTCTTCTTTGTAATTAAAAACTTAGAGAGTGCTCCCCTCCGCGTGCGCAATCGTAGTCCGCTCGGCGCGTCGCTCCGATTCGTGGCGCATAAATTCAAATTTGCATTAGCTCCGGAGGTATATCCTGCGACGGAAAACACGTAGCTTATTCCGGAACGAAAGTTATGTGAGAAACGTATCGAATTTGCAACAAACTGCGCTAACTTTGTAAAGTCTGAGCTTTTTTTTCGCCACGCTTATTTATTCCGAAAGTTAAAGCATTAGCCGGTAGTCTGCCACTGAGCATTCGCTTCGGCTAATTAGCATACTCAGCTTGAGGGAGGAGAGAAGGCTCGGGGATACGGTTAACCCGCGGGTCGAATAGTAATTGTCACGATGAAGAGCATATGATCCGAATGACTCCACGATCCCATCGACTCGCGCTCTCGATGTAAGTACAAGGCCCTTCGGAAGTGATGAAGACAATCGTTGCATATGTGACAATCACGAACTTCGCGAAGGGAAGCGAGAACCATCGAAGAGAACGTAAAACAGTAATATCATCGGCCATAAATGACCGAAAGCCACGATAATTGAATCACCTCGCGTGACATCTCTCGAGATGGGAACGCTACAAAAATCTTCCGAAAGAAGTATACTGAGAAAACATCATTTTTTGTTTGTAACTAAAATCGCATTAGGGGAGGAATTATAGCTATAGGAAAACCATTTTTCTAGTAAATATCACTATGTTGTCAATGATAATAACTTTACATACATATTGCTACTACTATTGCTACTATTATTTCTTGAATTAAAATCTTGGAGAAAATATATAGTTGTGGACAAAAATTACTATAATTTTAACAAAATTTCTCTCAATGTAAAAATTTAACTAATGTAAAATAAGAACTGTGACAGGGAGACCACATGAATTGGAAACTCAGATGTGAATCAAACTTTAATAGTTTATAGGGGAGGGGGAGGGAGCTCCCTAAGTACAAATGTAAAATATTAGATGTAAATGGCCAGCCATTCAAAAGTTATTAACGAAGAAATATTTCATCGTCCGCATAAAGTGAATATCCAAATTATTGACCGAGTGTCTATTTGTGACCCGTTTTTCTTAATAAATCAGCTAATATTTATTATGAATTTATTATGAACACGTGTTCTTATTTTAAATTTTATATATTATCGGTTACAAGTTCCGAATAAAATTAAAAATGAGAATGCTGGAACATTAGAATTACAAACGTACCGCTGACAGTGGCAATTTAAATAGTTACTCACTGACATTTTAGAAGTTGACAGTCAATATTAGATGTCTGTTTATTGGATCTGTGTAGTTATTTTATAAGCTCAATCGACTGAAATTGCTCTTTATCAAATTAAAAAAAGATTAAAGAATACTTCGTAAGCAGAAAAAGTATCAAGGCACGTACTTCTTGTAATTAATTTATACATGTCACTAATCGATACTAGAATATTGATGTGTACCTATTACTAAAATAAATATGGTATAAAATGATATAAACGTTCTTATTTTTAAAGAGAATATATAATTTGTAAATCTTATTCATATGAAGTAAATAACATGAAAATCATAACTTACCTTTCCAGAATTTAACAAATAATATAAATATAAGTTTACAACTTATATACTGTTATGTTTACAGTTCCTTTTATAATATAATTCTATTTTTGATAAATTTGTAAGAAGACGTGAGTAATCTGGTCTGAGTCGGGTGCCGATGTAGCTTTTAAAATGCTTCATTCTTAATAAATTGTGTACAAGCTCTGGCACGTATCGTAATCGACTAGCTCTCTTCGACTTAGCCGTGGCTCCAGAGGAGTGCTTGTCTTATTTATAATAATATGACCATCTCGGGACGACGAGTAATTCGAAAGTAAAGAGCCGCGCTCGCGGTTATTTTTATTTTAGTTCAATCCACTGCACAGTGGGCGGAAAGATGTTCTAGGTGAACAAAAATCGCTAGACGGCGTAACTTTTAACCGATTTTAATATTTTCTTTTAATTTATTCGTTATAAATTTCTCTATAGCTGTACGAGCTATTTTTTTTTAATATTCATTCAAAAATGGGGATTGTCTGAAATATAGAAACTATAAGATATTGAATATTCCTGTTCTACACAAAGTATATACAGATTTTAGGGATCTCTAATTACATATGTAAAATCTAAATTTTAATTTTTTGTCGCTTGTAAGGATCTGAAGATCCAAAATATTTTATTTTTCTTCTCATATCTCCACAATATCATTGCATTCCGATCATATTTTTGATTATATATTAGCATATATTGCTCAGCAATTTGTAAATTTATAGAGCTGGGGGATGTCAAGGGGATGACTTCTCGTGCGTATATGATGTTTAAAGCAGAAAACCCAATTTTAAAAAGTGAAAGTCCTCTTCTACCACATATATCACCGAGATCAATAAAGGGATAGTTAAGTTCTTTTATCGCGAAAATATCAGTCGTGACAGAATTTTAAATTATTCTTTATCGTTTTATCTTTTTTGTATATAAATATTTTATGTTTTTATAATATTTATATTTTTGGAAAATTTCTATTTTTATTTTTTTTATGGTTTTATATTTTATGTATCTTTTTCTTGCTTTTTCTCTTGATTCTTTTTTATTTACTTCTTTTTGTATTTAATGTGTTTAAATATCCATCTTTAGACATTTTTATCTTTGTTAATAATCTATGTTAATGAGCGTTACTCGAATGAGGCTTTTATTCTAATAATAATCTTTAGCCTCAGGAGATAAATCTTTTAGAATTTTTTCTTATATTATCCTTACGCTACTAATTATGAGGTCAGATGAAATTAATTAATAACGCCTGATGTTTTCCTTAGTACATTTTCGTAACATCATTCTACTGTGTTTTGCACGAGTAAATTTTGCACACTTGCGAAATATTCGAATCTCTAATAACGAGAAAAGTTCTACAGCAGTAGGGAAGTTCTGTTTGCTTATATATTAGGTTGGCAAAGATGAAATTTATAATTAATAATATTGCCAATTGTAACAGCTTATTATTTGACATTGGCTTAATATATCACCGTTCTGCTTTTTTTGTTGGAAAGTTACATATCTCGCCTGTTTAAAGATCATCACAGAAAAATCATTGTAAGCTTTAAAAAATATTAAAACCTTTTTTTAAAAATTAATTTTGTTGAAAATGGAACGGTCGGAAATTCGCACTATTATGAAGTATGAGTTCTTACGTGGAATTACGGCATCGCAGACCGCGCGAAACATTAATAGTATATTTGGTTCTAATGTTATTACGTAGCAGACAGTATCAAATTGGTTCGCCAAATTTCGTACAGGTAACTTTGACCTCACAAATGAGCCACGCAGTCGCCCGGAATCAAAGGTCAATAATGACGAACTAAAGGTCACCGTTGAGTCTGACCCATATCAGAGTGCCTATGAATTATCGTTGAAGTTTGGTGTTAGCAAACAAATGATATTAACTCATTTAGCTCAAATCGGTAAAGTGAAAAAGTTGGATAAGTGGGTTCCACATGAATTGAATGAAAAACAGAAACAAAAGCGTTTGGAAGCTTGCTTGATGTTGCTTTCTCGTCACAAATCTGATCCATTTTTTAATCGAATTGTCACTTATGATGAGAAATGGATCCAATATGACAATCGCAAACATTCAGCACAGTGGTTGGACAAGGATGAATCACCAAAACACACTCCAAAGCGCAATATTCATGAAAAGAAGCTGATGGTGAGTGTTTGGTGGTCTAGCGCAGGTGTGATCCATTATGATTTCATGAAACCTGGCTCATCGATCACANAAAAACAGAAACAAAAGCGTTTGGAAGCTTGCTTGATGTTGCTTTCTCGTCACAAATCTGATCCATTTTTTAATCGAATTGTCACTTATGATGAGAAATGGATCCAATATGACAATCGCAAACATTCAGCACAGTGGTTGGACAAGGATGAATCACCAAAACACACTCCAAAGCGCAATATTCATGAAAAGAAGCTGATGGTGAGTGTTTGGTGGTCTAGAGCAGGTGTGATCTATTATAATTTCATGAAACCTGGCTCATCGATCACAGCAGAAATATACTGCAACCAACTGGACGAAATGATGCAAAACTTAAGGAAAAACAGCCTAGATTGGTCAACATATCGACTCCTATTTTATTGCATGATAACGCTAGACCACACACTGCACAAATGACTGTGGCAAAACTACCGGAATTGGAGTTGGAACTTCTTCATCATCCTCCATACTCACCAGACCTAGCCCCCACTGACTACGACTTCTTCCGCAATTTGGACAACTTTTTAATAGGAAAACAATTTAATTCCGACAATGCTGTAAAACTGACTTTTCAGGAATTCATTGACTTTCGTCCGCCAGGGTTTTATACGACCGGCCTGAACAACCTGCCGCTTAAATAGCAAAAGTGTATAGACAATATGGGTGCATACTTTGATGAATAAAAGAATACCTTATATTTGTATATTATCAACCAACTTTGACTTTTTTTCTACAAATTTCATCCTTGATGACCTGATAATATTAAAAATAAGCAAAATTTCTTTTACAATTTTAAAAACATTTTGAAATTTTTATTACAATTGCTAGTTAAAATTATAACAACGATTGCAGGCGTATAAATATATTAGTACGAAATATTAAACACAAATTATGATTAATCGTTAATTATTGGGCGTCTTATGTTAATTTATGTCTAGTCGTCATTTGCATGAACATTTTATAAAAATGAAAAAAATGTTGGAAAAAAGTGGACTCAAATGCGTAACATGCATTTCAGATTTTTGCTCTGCCACGCTCGCTACTTACTAAACTTCTCTTCGTAAGCAGCACTTATGGCACGCGAGGAACTTGACATGCAAATTTCTCGCGAATGCTTGAGAGTTGCACCGTGTCACTTGCCTATTTATTATAATGAGGCTTTATATCATAACATATTAAAATGTCAGCGAAATTGTGACAAATCTAATCATTCCCTTGTTAGACAATACGAGATATAGCTAGAACGTAGAAATAGTGTAATACATAAGGCCTCAAGATCCAGAATACTCGAGTTCACAATACTTCAAGTTTGATCAGTAGTAAACATGTTTTTCAAATACGAAATGAATTAAATCAATTAAATGCCACATAATTAAGGAGATTTCACGCAAAATCATTAACGATATTCTAAGAATGATGCGAAAAAACATAGTAATAAATAAACATTTTTTTAAATATGAAAATATACAATGTGACCATTGGAATTGTGTCTAAAATAAACGGTTGTATTTTCTTTTTGCGATTTCGGTAGTCATTTAACTAATTAAGTTCCGCTATCTGAGATCTGCCAATTTCATTTGAGCTATTGTGTTAGACATTCGAAAAGTTCTGAAAACTTTTGAGACACTGAAACAAAAATTTATTGACACTGTTCCATCAACAATTAATCTATGATGTATCGTCCATTTTGACCTATCACTTTTTGTCATCTCTCGCAAAGAGGAAATTCCACGCTCGTAGAATGATTTCGGCTTTCCTTTGAAGGATGTAGTCATGTGGCTTTTGACCTTTTCCAATTAATTGAATTCTTTATCCCTCAAGGAGTGTTGCAATGACCGGAACAAATCAGAAGGAACAATAGTTAGTGAATATGGAGAGTGGAGCAAGACGTCCTATCTATACTCAATGAATCTTCTGCTCCCCGACAATGAAATATATGGTCTCACGTTATCATGCTGAAAGACGTCTTTTCTATTTACCAGTTCTGGATGTTTTGTGGTACAAGCTTGTTTCAGATCAGCTAATTGGGCGCAAAATTTGTCAGAATCAGTCGTGTGGTTCTTCGGAAGCTCAAAGTAGACAACATCCTTGCAACTCCACCAGATGCATGACTTTCCTTGGATACAGTCCCTCTTCCTTCTCTCTCATTTGAAGTCGTTTGTGGAGGTTCAGTTCACAGATTTTCTCCGTGATCTTTCCCTTGTCACACTATGATAAAGTAATCATTTTTCATTGTTGATAATCAACCGCTTCAAAAAAGGTTCCTTGAAATGTTTTTCTTAACAGCGTGTCACACGCGTCAACATGAGCAAGGACGTTGCGCTCAGTCAATGTATAAGGAACCCAGACATCGAGGCGACTTACACAATTCATACGTCTCAAATAGTCATGCAGCGTGCTCTTGGGAAGTTGAGGTCTTGTAAGAATTCCAGCACACTTCTGCAAATGTTTCTATCGATTGTTTGTTTCAGGCGGTTTCCTCGAGTGGCCTGGAAGGTTTCACAAACCGTGGAGCATCTTCGAGCTTGAAATCACCATTACGAAATCGCACGAACCATCGACTGACTGATTTAATATAGCACCCTTCCCGTAAACGTCGTAAATTTCACGAGTAGTCTTCCGTCGCAATATTTCCTTTCCGAAAGCAAAAAAACATAATGTTGCGCAAATTAAGCTTTTGTTTGTCCATCTTCGCGATCGTACTATCCAACATCGTCTGCTCTGTTTGCATGAAACGTGCACCAGACTCGCACTTAAAAAAGCAAAGCGTCCTCTTTCAAACGAATGCTTATCCATCAGGTTCGGCCCACGTATTGCCGAATAAACTAGTTCCAAGCACCATAGATGGCATTCTCACGGATTCTTAGAATTTTTCAGATGACAATACAAACCGGTTTACCAGCGTCAGAAATGATGCTCTAAGCATTGAAGAAAGAGTGCTTCTTATCGAGTGCTTCTACAGTACAAGCTCAAACTACACTGAAGTATCGTGAATTTCGTACTAAATATGGATCTAAAAAGTTTCAAGCGAAACTATACTCAGAAGTGCTTCCTTTTTGGAATCGCGCTATAACATAACTTACATATTATGCTGGCAATCTAAGATTTTATTCATTTCTTGACATTTTCTCGCAGAATTATTGATAATTTTAGTATGTATGGTATTTTGAAACGTAGACAAGATTTGTTCGGCCCATCTCATACAGTTGCAACGAACGAAATAATGGATGACGGCAGAGCATATTTCGAAGAAAACCTAAATTCCTCGATTCCGAAAGTTGCTGAGGTTATGGATTTGAAGCGAGAAACTCTTCGAAAGATTGTGAGAAACGTCATCAAATTATAACGAGGATAGAAACGAGGATTAATAAAGAAATTTCATTTTATGCAAGATGGCGTGACCTTACACTAGAGATGGGCGATACAGTATCGATATTGTAATTCCAATATATAATTTTGTATAGATATTTTTTTTATATCGATTAGCAATCCTTGAATATCGAACTTCGATACGTCTACATTGACAGCCTGTGATGGCGATTATTTGTTCGATTTAATTGTCCCCTAATGCTTCATCTAAAAGCCTTAGCAATTCAGTATCAGTGACTACATTTATACGGCGACATTAATCCGATTTAGTAACAGTCACAGTTAGTGAATTCTTGCATGTGAAATATATTTTCAGATCTAAAAAAATATACCAATAGGATGCAAAAGCTCACTAATTACTAAACTGGATTAACGTTACCGTGTTAACGTAATCAGTCATTATTTAGGATTTCAATTTCCTTCTGAAACGCTGTTTTCTAAAACAGGTAAAATAATGACCAAAGAACGAAATAGGTTGACGAATAATCACCAAAATTAATTATTTTTACAATTCTTCGGTTTCAGCGATTGGCATTTATAAATACCTTAATTTGGGATTCCGAGTTAGCGCCGCGTCTTTCACGAATTTGTTTTTGAAGTTTCGTAAACTTCTCATTAACAGTTCGCCTTTTTTAGGATGAGCTGCATCCGGAGATCAAGTAATTATACAGGGTGTCCCAGACCACCCGTCTCACCTGATTTTTTCGTAAACGCGACATTTTAAAGAAAAATGTTTCAGACAAAAGTTTCGTGATATCGAGGGGCACATAAGATGGTGTCATTGGTTTGACCTTGGATAGTCGT
>NW_014554181.1:0-331 GCF_001313825.1 Dinoponera quadriceps
AATCTGCGGGCGAAACTTGCGAGTTCGCAAGTAATAGGCGAAGTAACGTGAATGTCGAGTGAATCTTGCGTTTCTTTACGTTAAATAGTGAACGGATGCAAACTACAAAGTGTGATTGAAATATTCAACTTCATCATGTTATTTCCGTGCATCAGCCTCGAGGATTTCAGGCGGCGAGCGTTTATTTCGATTCTACATCTGAAAACGTGAACTAGTGCAAATTCACGTTTCGGCTTGCATCTTTTCTGCCAAATACGCTAGTTCCACGAGAAAAGGTGAAAAAAATCAATCTGCTGGCGAAACTTGCGAGTTTTCGTGTAATAGGCAAAGT
>NW_014554182.1:0-427 GCF_001313825.1 Dinoponera quadriceps
AAATGCAGAGAGGAGAGGTTTCTGATCGGTGCGCAGAATAAGAGGGTAGACCCCTCGATCATGCCTCTGAAATGTTTAATGGACAGAAATAGAGCGGTCAACTCTCGATCATAGGCCGAATAACCTTGCTGCGTGGGCGAGAAGGACTTGGAAAAGAATCCTAGAGGCTGCCACTGGTCCTGCACCAGCTGTTCGAGAACCGCTCCAGCCCTAGTGTTGGAGGCATCGGAGGAGATTCTGAGCTGTGCGCCAGAGCAAGGATGAGCCAGGAGAGCCGCATTCGCAAGAGCCTCTTTGCATTGATGAAAGGCCGAGAGCGTTGCATCGCTCCAAGGAACAGGACGCATGTCTTTTTTCTTGGCGCCCAGAAGCAGATGATGCAGTGGAGCTAAAAGCGTGGCGGCGTCCTTGATGCAACGACGGTAGG
>NW_014554183.1:0-397 GCF_001313825.1 Dinoponera quadriceps
TTGCTAATTCGCATTTTTCAATAGGGATTTTCTATTAGAATGTTATTTCGGTCAGAAAATGGAACAAGTTTTATAGCATAATCTAAAGCAATGGGGTTAACTAAGAAAAAATCAGTATTATGTTCCATAGTTATATAATTCATTTTTTAAAAATGTTTTAAAATGTAATGTTTTAATCAAATTTTATCTGTTTTCCAATTATGACATACTATGTATATATTTATTGTTATTAAGCAAAAATTAGTAATATTAAACTAACACTATAATTATTGAGAAAAATATTGTTAAAGGAATTTCTTTTATCAAGAGGAACATTATGTTAATAGGATATAATGGATTGTGTGACGTGGTAAGTGTAAACGATAAAATGTGTGTACTTTGCGAGGATCATAAAATT
>NW_014554184.1:0-6091 GCF_001313825.1 Dinoponera quadriceps
GAATGCAGCAATTAAAGAAAAACGGCCAGAATTGGTCAATCGTAAGGGCATCTTCCACCAGGACAACGCTAGGCCACACACATTTTTGGTCACTCGCCAAAAATTAATGGAGCTTGGTTGGGAATTGATGTTCCATCCACCATATAGCCCTGACATTGCGCCGTCAGATTACTATTTACTTCGATCCTTGCAGAACTACTTGGATGGTAAAACTTTTTAAAGATGATGAAGCTGTGAAATCGCACTTGGATCAATTTTTTGCCGATAAAACCAGAAGTTCTACGAGCGTGGAATTATGAAGTTGCCAGAAAGATGGCAAAAGATCATCGAACAAAATGGAAAATATGTCAGTGATTAAAGTTCATTCTATNATTCTATGCACAAAAAAATTGTATTTTATTTCTATGAAAAAATCGGCAGTTACTTTTCGGGCAACCCAATAATATCGTATGTGTAACATAATATTTTACATTTATACATACAGGTAATAAGGTGGCAGCTGATTGCACCACAGATTTGCACGTGGAGATATTATTCGTGCCATACTGCAAGCACATTGCAAGAACCTGGATTTCCGAAGCCAATGAATTAAATACGTTTCCACAACCTTCGATACCCGGTAGAAGAAATATACGATTTCTCTCCGTCCCTTGTTTCGTTGGAATTTCTAAACAAACGTCCGACTTTATGTCTAAATTGCTTATTAGCCGAATAAATAATTTTCTATCTTCCGAATCTACAATGTCATTAGTGTCTTCTGCAAAACGTTTGTCTTTGTCGGTCATGTCCTTTAGTTTTGCAAAAGTGAGATTTCGAATATCCTGCGCGGTAAGGAAAATATCGAATTCCCGCTCTAAAGTTTGCTTGATATTTATCGCCGTCATCGAATCCACTTAGCTCAGACAATGGGATGTTATGTCTGATCGTTTTCAAATCTTTCATCCCTGTAATAAACGAGATGAAATATTAAAAGATCTTGATTGAACGTAAGCGGTTAATTGTATGATTACATCAGAAACGAGAAAATAGTTGCTCACATTTTTGTAAGTTTCTGTAAAATAGGTTGAAATAAAAAGATATATCCATATAATAATTTAAATATATACGCTTAGTTGCTTTATTTTAAACAAGAAAAAACTATACCTATGATGTTCGCTACAGCCTCCACAACATCTATAATTCCGCCAAAGCCCGCGTGCTTTTTAGCCACAACCATACTGCAAACGATCGGTCGACTCAGCATCAGAAAAGCGTCCAGTGAATCTAGACAGGACTGTATTCTTTGCTGCAGTGTACCGCCGAAGATAAGTTCCGTACTGTCCTCTTGCATGTCAGCAACGAGTCCAACATCACCCACCGCGCCCCATTGTATAGCCATTCAGGGTAATCCGTCTTGTACTCTTCTCTCGCATATTCTCTCCGTGATTGAATTAGCCATCCCATAATTAGTTTGCCCAGCGTTTCCTCGGCCGCATGAGACAGACGAGAAAACGACGAAATGTCGGAGATCGGGGCATATCTTCCTCGAAAGCTCGTCCAACATCTTTGTGGCCCTTGCCTTAGGCTTGAATGACTCTTCGAAAGTTTCTGCGGTTTGGTTCTTGTAGATAGAATCTGTGAGTACAACTGCGAGGTTGAATATAACGTCCACAAGTCCTAGTTCCGCAGCGGATTTCAAAATAACCGCACAATCTTTGGGATCGGTCGCGTCAGCACCTGAAGTGATTTAAATATTTACCCCGTAGGACTTCCATAATTCCACCCTCGAACGTTGATAGCCGTTTCGTATTCCGTTTCGCGAAATCAGCAGTAGATTTCGGGCACCCCGAAGAATCAGCCAGTCTGCAAATTCCAGCCCGAAGCCACCTAGGCCGCCCAAAATAACGTAAGACTTTTGCTTCTCGCAAAAAAATCGGGGATGAGCAAGAATTGAATGATGCAATTGTTCATTTTCATCATATATTTTGTGAAGTGGCAGCTTGGAGCGCACGTCACAAGGCGTGGACCCTCCGAAGGGACCTATTGCGGAGCGGATGGCGCGTTCTCGAGAACGCCGAATCGAGGCCACCGGTTTTTTTTTATTTTTTTAAATATTTGCGACATAGCGGAGACCGCGCGCTGTGGACGCGCGAGAGCGGTGAGACGAGCCCCGCGTCCCAGGAGCATGTATAAACCCGCTTCGGGTGGCGACGAGAAGAGGGCAAAGCGTCGGCCGCCAGGTGGAGGGACATGGGCCACCAGAGGCTCCCGCCGGACGCCATTGCCTCGCTAACCTCTGATCTCTGGACGGCTATAGAAGAGCTGCTACCGGGGCCGCCGGAATCTGGTGGCTATCGTTTCGACCCCTCGGCGGCGGTAAGGCCGGCGGGCCGAGGTCGCGCACGAGGACGGATTCGAAGCGACTCGGTAACCGCCGGCAAAATCCGGCTGTCGAGGAGGGGATTTCGGAACCACAAAGGAAGGGGAATGTCGTTTAAAATGGGCAGTCTCCCCGGTGGAAGCAATTCGTCCTTGGCTTCCGGCCGATTAGTGCTTACGACAAAAGGATGAGCGAAAGAGAGCGAGCGAGAGCTAGAGGGAGCGAGCACGAACGAGGTTCGCCCGTCGGTGTTGCGCCGGCGACTCGGAGAAACCGTAATATTTCTCGCAAACGCCATGATGTCCAAAAAATTATTGCAAATTATATTGTATTTCCCGATTTCCAAAAATCTACCGCCTCTCGCCAAACAGCGAAGGGACTTTTGAAGCTTTTCTTCATCTAAAGAATTCAACACGATATCAACACCCCGACTTTGTGTCTGCTGAACGATCATTTGTTCGAAATTTGTGTCGTGAGAATTGTCAATATGATTATCGGGAATACAGGGGAATGTTTCTTTAATGAATTGTCGTTTCTCGGGAGTTCCGACTGTCGTAAATATTTCGCATCCTTCATGAAGAGATTAATCGCGGCTTGTCCAACGCCACCGCTGCCGGAATGAATGTGAACTTTGTCTCCTTTTTTCATTTTTCCACACACATATAGAGCGTAATACCTTGTGGCATAAACGCAAGAAACTGTGGCAGCGTCCTCGAATGTCCATTCGTCAAGTATAACCCAGGATATGATATCGTCGTGAATTAGTATATTCGATATTCCTCTGAAAAAGTAAATGGTATAAATCAGGTTAACGTTGTTTCTTCGATCCCGGAAGAAAACTATATTAATTTCAGAATTGTAGGTACATCAATATAATATTATCATAATTATTTATATTTTCGGTGTAATAATTTTGACAATTTAAGTGATAGTATAACACCTGTTTGGGCATATTCCCATTATTCGCCGTCCATTCTCATCAAAACCGACAAATTCGAAACCTAATAAGGAATCAACATTTCGTTCAACCGATGCAAGGGATTCCAGAGCAAGTTTCCCAGTAGCTATCATCACATCTCTGAAATTCAGTGTCGCATAAACTATACGTATAAGATTTTCAGGCTTGATTTTCGGAGATGCACGTCCTTCGACTCAACGAAATGTGCTCAAATCACCTCGAATTTGATGGAAATTAATTTTTACACATTTTCAATAAATACAGTGCTTTAGTTATATTATATCTACTAATAATTTTTCACTCAAACATGTAAATGCAATATAATTCAATACAATGATAATTAAGATGTGAAACATATTCATATCACTTAGGATCTCAAGGAAATTAAAATTAACTAATCTCAAGGAAATTAAAATTAACTCATTCTTATTAATATAAAAATTTGCGTGCAACTTAGTTCAAGATAAAAAGAAATATTTTCAAAAATTTACGATACATACACTTGACAAAGAATTTCGTAAATATTTATACACTTTATTTGTTTCGAATAAAAATATTAACGTACCCCTTGAACGATGTAACCGCACTGCACAGGTCTCTGTTCTGGTAGTGATAACGAAAAATACCGATAAGAGCCCTAAATTCTTCCGGGACCTAAGATGTTAATGGGTAAATCTAATCGCAGTTGATTCATATAGAAAGGTTCCTGCAAGGAGATCTTGGGTGCGTCCTTATCTTGAATAAATATACATCCAACAATTTCACCACCCGGCTCTTTTCGTAAACAATTGACAAGTCCTAATACACCACACTCGAAATCAGCCTCTNCACTTTATTTGTTTCGAATGTAAATATTAAACTGGACCTTGAACGACGTAACCGCACTGCACAGGTCTCTGTTCTGGTAGTGATAACGAAAAATACCGATAAGAGCCCTAAATTCTTCCGGGACCTAAGATGTTAATGGGTAAATCTAATCGCAGTTGATTCATATAGAAAGGTTCCTGCAAGGAGATCTTGGGTGCGTCCTTATCTTGAATAAATATACATCCAACAATTTCACCACCCGGCTCTTTTCGTAAACAATTGACAAGTCCTAATACACCACACTCGAAATCAGCCTCTGCGACGACTATTATTCTCGTGTTCCTGCTTGATTCATGGTCGATGTCCANATAAGATGTTAATCGGTAAATCTAATCGCAGTTGATTCAAATAGAAAGGTTCCTGCAAGGAGAACTTGGATGCGTCCTTATCTTGAATAAATATTCATCCAACAATTTCACCACTCGGCTCTTTTCGTAAACAATTTACAAGTTCTAATACACCACACTCGAAATCACCCTCTGCGACGACTATTACTCTCGTGTTCCTGCTTAATTCATCGTCGATGTCCATGGCAGATTTTAACTCATCGATCCACGAGAACTCATGATTGTTTACGTGTACGATTTTTCGCATTTTTATAGATTTTTGCGCTTTTCTCAATAATATCAATGCTTCTCGTTCAGTGCGCTTCTCCATAACGATTTCCAGACCGTAGCGTTGCAGTAAGTTCTGATCTAAAGAGCCACACAGATCTTCTCGTGTCAACAGAAAGCCACCAGTTATTATGCTGGACAATATTTTACTGGTCTTGTCGCTTGTACTTTTCCTTAGAATTCCGACAGCAATTGCCATTAGACATCTGTCATCTTTTGCTAATTTATCAAGCTGTATGATTGCGAGATTCTGAGGCAAAGAGGAGCTGTCATATCTGTTGGCGGCCGCCACCAATGTGAGATTAGATCGTACAAGCGGCAAGTTGTTTAGAAATTCTTGGACAATCGGAGTAAAGAGATCGTCCCGCAGGACCACGTTGCTGTCCTCGATGAACTCAATCACTCTAATATTTATCATTTTGTAACATTCGAGCGCTATATGCACCGACATTCCAACCACCTCTTTCAAAAACATCATGGCATTATCTCCATAAGGAATGAAATTGTATTCCTCATAAACGGTTTGTACTCTGGACAATCGACGAGATATTACTGCAGCTTTGACACCACAAATTTCTATTCCTCTGGATACTATAGCGTTTAAACAATCATAGATACGTACTGGCAAATCTGTAATAAAATTTATAGATTTATATTGAAATATGAAGTTCATTTATATATTTGCAATTGATTACGAAAATATTTGAGGCTAACGCAGACTTACTTTTTCCTTGAACGGAAATATTGTGCAACTGTTTCATGTGATATTCAAGATCGATTATCAATTTGCGAATTTCAGTGGACACGCAAATACTTCTTGAATCAAACGATAGGATTTTCATTTGTAGCATATTGTCCATGAATGCTGTCCAATTTATAGGCCACCTAATATGCCCTACTTTACCAGTGATAGAAGCGTTCTTCAATGAACGAAATAAACCAGTATACTCATAACCACGGAGTCGTAGCTCCTTATAAATATCTGCTGTGTTTATGTACTCATTATCTTCATTACTTTTGGATAAAAATTGAACAGGTAGTTTTTCACACGCAATGTCGTTTGGTACCCTTGCGAATCCACTGACGATTACGTTGTCACCTTCTATAATCTCGAAGTTATTACTGCTTATAAAAATATCATGCAAAAATTACGGTATAAACCGCACCTTTCTTTACATATAACTTTGTCGGGTTAATTTTCTTCGAAATTAACGTGACCAAAATACAAAAGCAATTTACCTTTTTGTATTATAAGAATTAAATTCAAATAATCTCTCTTCGATACGTTAGTAG
>NW_014554185.1:0-25078 GCF_001313825.1 Dinoponera quadriceps
GCACGTCAACAACAGACGAAAACATTGATGAATTGAAGAAAATAGTATTTGTTAATCGTCGAATCACCGTTAGAGAAGTTGCTGAGGACCTAAACATATCGATTGGCTCATTCGATTTTTACTAATGATTTGGGCATGAGACGGGTCGCCGCGAAATTCGTAACAACGCCCCTGCTCACACATCGTTACTTGTGCGCGAATTNATGATTTGGGCATGAGACGGGTCGCCGCGAAATTCGTAACAACGCCCCTGCTCACACATCGTTACTTGTGCGCGAATTCTTGGCCAAAAACAATACACTAATGATGCCGCAGCCACCGTATTCCCCAGACCTGGCCCCCTGTGACTTTTTCTTGTTCTCGAAACTGAAGAGGCACATGAAAAGACGACGGTACGCTACGATTGAGGGGATAAAGACGGCATCGAATGAGGAGCTGAACAAGATCACAAAAAATGATTTTTTGAAGTGCTTCGAGGATTGGAAAAAATGTTGGCACAAGTGTATAATATCTGATGGGGATTACTTTGAAGGAGACAAGATAGATATTTGTTAATAAATAAATAATTTTTGAAAAAACGCAAAATTTGCGATACTTTTTGAACATACCTCGTATATATACAGGGTCATCGAAAAGTATTGGACCCCCCTAGTAACTTCAGTTAGAATGCATTTTGGAGAAAATGTCCAATAGCAAAGTTGTATGGTTTTAAGCGGAGAGTAAGAGGATGACCTTGATTTTGACCTTGACCATGTCCTTCAAGATCATTTCAAGGTCAACTTTATTTTTTTTAATAGAACTCCCTACATTTTATTGCATATCCTTATATCTTATCTCGAGAGCTTTCCAAAACACTATTATAAACTATTTTTTCTTTAAGTTCTTTTTAATTTATAAAGGTTTGAAGTTAAGAATTTGTTAAGTGGCGTGTGATTTCGGCCAGTTAATGAAGATCTTTAAGACATTCCATTGAAGCGCAATAACTTCTTTTGTTACAGAAAAAATGTTTCTGTTACATAGCACATAAATTTTTCGTAAATATTATTAATTGATCTACATTGTCTACATGTATTAGATTTTCAATTGCTCAACGAGCTTTTTGCTAGTGCTGGTTGAAATAAACAAATCGATAGTTGGACCAACACTTACTAATTAGTATTTTTCTTTACTTAATTATTGAGATCAATTTCCTATCACTTACCTGATTAATTCTTCTTTGCTCTAATTACGAATGGCGGAGCTTTCTAAAAAAGATCGAATAACTCTGTTAATGATGCGAGGATGTGGAGATCAACAAAGAGGTTATGAAACAGTAACGCGATTATTTAATGAAAATTTTCGGAATGAAAATAATAGGATCTCT
Source organism: Dinoponera quadriceps (assembly GCF_001313825.1). NCBI lineage: Eukaryota > Metazoa > Arthropoda > Insecta > Hymenoptera > Formicidae > Dinoponera > Dinoponera quadriceps. The sequence continues at coordinate 1,364 of NW_014554185.1, forward strand.
AAAAGTACTGTAATCCGTACTATTCAACGTTTCGATGACATTGGTAGCGTTAAAAGCCGCCCAAGATCTGGTAGACGTAAAACAGCAACAAATAATAATAGGGCATTAGATGTTTTACAGTCTTTCGTTGAAAATCACCATATTTCCATCAAGCGCGTTGCACAAGAATACGAAATCGGGCATGCATCTGTCAGTAAAATTTTGAAATTGAATAAATGGCATCCATACAAACTCCATTTGTGCCAAGAGTTATCCGAAGACGATTTTGATAGACGCATCGAATTTTGTGATCTTATGATGGAGATGATTGTCGACGATCCTCTATTACTTAATAATATTGTCTTCTCTGATGAGGCGACATTTGAACTGACTAGAAATATAAATAGACACAATTGTAGATACTGACGTTAATCCTCACTGGAAAAGAGACAATCATACCCAATACCGACAAAAACTTAACGTATGGGCTGGTATTCTTAATGATAGACCAGTTGGCCCTTTCTTCATTGAAGACAATTTGACAGCACAGGTATACACAGTCATGCTTTGCGAACAAATTGCTCCAACTATTCAAAACATAGTTGGTGGAAATATGGATGAAATCTGTTGAAGGGCAACAATTTGAACATTTGTTATGAATTGTTTGATACAATTGAATATTTCGCCCAAGCTGACCAATTGGGATGAAATTCGCCTTAACTGGCCGGAATCACACGCCACTCTTGCCTTAACTGGCCAGACCCACACACCACTCTTGCCTTAACTGGCCGGGNCAACAATTTGAACATTTGTTATGAATTGTTTGATACAATTGAATATTTTGCCCAAGCTGACCAATTGGAATGAAATTCGCCTTAACTGGCCGGAATCACACGCCACTCTTGCCTTAACTGGCCAGACCCACACGCCACTCTTGCCTTAACTGGCCGGAATCACACGCCACTTAACAAATTGTTAACTTCAAACCTTTATAAATTAAAAAGAATTTAAAGAAAAAATAGTTTATAATAGTGTTTTGGAAAGCTCACGAGATAAGCTATAAGGATATGCAATAAAATGTAGGGAGTTCCGTTAAAAAAAAAAAAGTTGACATTAAAATGACCTTGAAGGACATGGTCAAAATGAAAGTCATCATCTTACTCCCCGTTTGAAACCATNCTATTGGACATTTTCTCCAAAATGCATTCTAACTGAAGATACTAGGGGGGTCCAATACTTTTCGATGACCCTGTATAATGATGCTTTGATATACATATCTGAAATAAACAAATTTGTATCAATTAAACTATAACATATCATTGACTGTATAAAATAATTAAATTTAAGAATAACTATCGAAGTAATGCAGAAAAAAAATATATATTCAGGGTGCGTGAGCTAAATCAAGACAAACATCAATTTGAATTTCCTGCCACATTTTACTTCAGCGCTAAATTGGTATTTGTGTCCGAGCAAGCTAAAACAATATTCTGAAGGAACATATCCTCAAAATGGCAGAGCAGTCAAGATCAGACATAGAATATAATCGAAGAGCGGTGAATACTGAAAGTCTTCACACTGGACGTACGCCGGCCGAAATAATTGAGTTATTCAAATATCCGATATTGACAGTTTACGAAGTTTCCACTAAATGTAAGGCTTGGAGAAGTCCGAAAAAGGTTCCACAAACCCGTCGAAGAATAGCCATTTAAGGTAAAGGTCAGCAAGGACCCCAGAAGTTGTCCAAGTAGTCCACAAGCTGATTGCAGAAGAACCAGTGTATTCTCTCATGAAATTGGCGGCAATTTTGGGTGTGAGTGAGGCTACCATGTGCCAAATAGCCGAAGGGGATCTACGCTACAGGTCATACGTCATAAAGATACGACGGTATGCTGTCTGAGGCTGCCATAATGAAGAGAGTTGCTCGCTGTAACTTGTTTGTGTATTCGTTTAAAAAGGAAACAGCGGGACGCGTCAGATGTTTCTCTGACGAGAAAATGTTTGCTGTCAACGCAAAAGTGAACAGCAGGAACGACTGTTGGTTTGCCTCTGAAGATGTCCTCGTTGTAGCTAAGACAAAGTTTCCAGCCAGTGTTTACGTCCTAAGCGTTGTCTCCAGCAAGGGTGATATCATGCCGTCGCATTTTTTAATAAGGGAGTAACCGTCACAAAGGAATTATATTTACATGTTCTGACTTCGTGTTCTGACAATGTACAGCATAATCTGACGATGTACAGCAGTAATCAAGCCATAGATGGACGCTGTGGCCTCTGGGAGGCCGTACATCTTTAAACAGGATAGCGCAACAGCTCACACGAGTCATTTGGTCCGAAATTGGCTGTCGGATAACGTCGACATATTTTGGAGCAAAGAGTTTTGGATTCCGAATAGTCCAGATTTAAATCCGTTGGACTATTGCGTGTGGAGCATGATTGAAAGGGTCACTAACAAGTCGAGACATCTTAATATGGTATCTCTCCAGGCTGCTATTAAAGCATAATTCTTCAATATGGGCAAGCCGACGTTGCGGAAAGCGTGCAATCGCTTCAGGCCCAGGGTCGAGGCAGTAATTGCGGCAGACCGTGGTTACATTGAGTAATTTTTGTCTGTAACGTTTCCACAAATGACACGAAAAAAGGTTTTTATGTAATTTTGTACGTTTGACCAATAAACTTTTGTTAAATACATTGTTTAATTTATCCGGATTTAACTGACATACTCTGTATATATATACGCTAGCTGCGTTTCTCCGCCCAAATGCGGAGAAACACAAATTTCGTGGAAGATCGCCGAGATCTACGATTCACAAGCGTCATGATCGCGTCCGGTAGAAAACATTTTTCTTCCTATATGTTCTACCGTTTCTCTTATGCGCTTATTAGTTCAGACAGAACAATTAATTCCTCGTTAACTATTGCGAATTTTGCATAATAATGTCTACCTTTTCAATTAGTTTAAGCTCTTGTATCTGCACGCGAGCGGATCTATGAAATGTGCCGGACACAATGTATATTTAGTACACAGAAAAATATCACTATAGTATATAGACTAGAGAATATAAGATTGTTATTTATTATTTATTTATTAAAAGAACAGAATCAAATGAGGCAAACTGAGCAACTAAATAAATTATTTTGTAATTACAAAGAAACAACACACACACACACAAAACATTAACAATGTTGCTTGTACTTACATGTATTTTGAAACGGTTAAGCTCAATCGATTTCAATCTTCATTTAATCTATATAATGTATAAATTGTTGAATGTCCAACTTATGCCACTTGTTTCAAATGTGTCCACGTTACAATTATCCTCTGAGTCTTTAGCTAGCTAAACCTTTGCCACCTTCCTAGTTAAGTGATTATGTCACAACTATTGCTGAAAAAGAAAACAGCGGCTGAAGATTCATCAATAAAACATCGTCTATGGCAAAGGCAATTCCGTCCTACAAAGGCAATTCTTTTTTCCTGTGGCCACACTTTAATAGTGAGATAAAATATGTCGACAACGTGCAACTGTTCCACGCTTCTCTTGAAATTTTCAGCGGCTTGGCTCGCCTCATATTGTCAAGTTAAAATTTTGTCGCGATCATAGTTGCAATAATTTATATACAAGAGTTACAACAGCAAAAATCGTATGATGAATGAAAAACAAACGATACAGAATATAATGTACCGCCGGCCGATGGACACCACTCGTTTCGTGCGTTCTCGCGATTATAATTTATTCACCTATCCTTTCGCCAGTTAAGAACGTTATCAAGATGAAAATACATGCCCGTCCGGCATGTTTATTCTGGCTACTGAAATATTGACGATGTCACCAATCGAACTTTTGCGTTTCAAGAATTCTGTCGGAGCATGCGCAACAGCAATCCGTCCAAAATGACGGAAATTTTTCGTTGACGGAGGGAGACAATATCCTTTTGACTTTTGACATGGATCATTCAGACGGTGATAATGATGCATTTCTTCACTATTAACTAATAATTTCCAAAGCACAGTATTTAATAAATTTATAATAAATATTTCAATAACTGATTATCGTAGCATTCAAACACGGCTGTATACCTTAGTCAACGATAATATTTTCACGAAATTCTGACACGTAAAATTAAATTACAAAATCTATTAAGTCAAAAGAATGCGAAGTTAAATTATAATTATAAGTTTATTAAATACGAAGTCAAATTTTACGGTGTAAACAGCGAAAATTGCATAGAGATGTTTCCAACGCGTTTCCATTTGTGCATTTCATGAAATATAGATTTAAAATGGGCGATTGGTCTCAACCGCTGTATGTTGAAAATTATCGGTTTGTGGCCGCCAGATAGCAACGATATGCGGGAACTATTGTCTTCGAAACTCCGACGGTTATTTAATATTACCTTACTGATTTTTGTACTTACGGTACCGGCTTTAATGTCACTTATTAGAGTATGGGGCGACATGATGCTGGTAATAGACAATTTGCAATATACCTTACCTCTGTTGATAACAATATTGAAAGTGTCTATTATGTGGGGCAAAAAGGAAGGTATAAATTATTTAAGAAGTTAATCTTCTCTGCTTTTGCTACAATGTTTACTGGAAACACTCAAAGAGAAAATGATTTAAAGAGTAATGCTTATAAAATATATGTTTGTCTACATATACATTTTATTGTTCCTCACAGCCTTAATGCCGTTAATTAACATGATCACGAAGGACTGGGTAAAAACAAAAATTGAAGAGGAACGAAACGTTATGCTACAACAAGCTAGAGTCAGTCGCATATTCGTTATGTGTGGTGGACTCATGATACTTTCAACATTGATTTTTGGTCTCGTTCTTCCATGTTTTGGATTGACATTCAGACACGTGACGAATTTGACCGATCCTGGAAAACCCTTGCCGATACAATCGTACTACATATACGATATATCTAAAAGTCCACAGTTCGAACTGACGCTTCTGGTACAAGGGATCGGACTGACATTGTCGGGTCTTACTTACACTGGGGTAGACACATTCCTTGGATTATTAATTTTACATATATGTGGCCAGATGGAGAATCTGCACACGCGTTTAGCAAATTTGGGAAAGAACACAAATTATAAAGTGGCTTTAAAATATAATATCAAGGATCATGTCCGCTTAATCAGGTTATTAAAAAAAAAATGAGAGAAAGAGAGAGAGAGAGAGAGAGAGAGAGAGAAAGAGAGAATTTTAATTATTTTTTAAGCTGTGCTCAAGTGCGACTGTAGTATACATTTAACAGATATAATACTAATTGAAATTTTTTCTAAGAAAATTACAATTACAGATCAATCCAAATAATTGATAATACTTTTCATTTAATGTTGCTCGGGCTATTTTTCTTCTTTGGTATATTGTTTTGTCTTCAAGGATTTCTAATAATTAATGTAAGTAGTAAAAGTTCCGAATTAGGTGTTTTATTATTATTTTTGTCGGTAATCGTGGCTTTTACCTTCAGATCAATTTGATCAAAATGAAATTTGCTATTATGGTTATCCTACTTCCTGATATCGTAATTTTTGTATATGATACTACATATTGAAGCGCCTCATTTGAACTGTTCATTTCATGACAATTTAGGTGATTAATCAAGGAAGTCAATTATCAATTATGCAATTGGTTTGGATCCTCGCCGCCAATGTGTGTGTTTTGTTGCACATGTGTCTCTACTGTGCGGCCGGTGAATTTCTCGTGACGCAAGTAAACACAATAATGTCATAGTTATTTTAGCCGCAATATATATAAAATTATTCATTCTTCCAATTAGAGTAATTTGCACAATTTTTGCAATAAACATAAATACTTAATTAATATAACTTTATTGTCACAAGATATATTTTAATTTTATACCTGAAGAGCCAAATTTGCGAAGGACATATACTGCAAATTGTATGTTACATTTTATGTAGATAAATCTCAGGCAGAAATTGAAAATGATTTGCTGTTTTACTTAATATCAGCAAAAATATAGCAGAAAACAAACGGAATGTTTCACAACATACTAACAATATTAATTGCAAAAATACAGTAAAATTTCCCAACACAAAAAGGAATTCAAACATATAATGCCGTCACAATGTGACAACAGAAGTATAACAAAACTTTAGCATATCATGCCATCAGAACATTACAATAGAAACGCGGTAGAAATTGTGCTTGCTGTCATAACGTGACGGCTAAGAAACGACAAATATTGGAACATGGGCAGCTGTTGAAAGCCGCAAAATTGGAACACGTCTTGTCGTCACTACATGGCCGCAAAATAATGACAAATAGAGAATGCAATTTACAATATAATAATAATAATATTAATTTCTTTATTGGATACGACACTTATAGAACTGTACCCCAGCCAGAAAAAAAGTCGAATCGACATCTATTCGTTGTCGATGCAGCGATGAATGGTCGATATCGAATACCAGATATTTTTGTCATTTTTAACTATATAATAAATATTATTATTATATAAATTAAACAATTAAAAAAAATTTATATAAGTTTCCAGGTCACAAGGAAGCTGAAAAATATTCCGATCAGTTGTAACAGTAGATATATGACTTTTGGTTAGAACAGTGTTGATTGTTAATTGAAAATCGGGAAAAAAGCAGCATATCACACTTGTCATTTGTCACAAAATCATTAGATTGTTAATTAACATATTCTTGTTACGTTGTAAAATATTCAAGTATTTGTATTAAGAAATGATTTAAGAATTTTTCGAAGAAATAAAAAAGTAATATAAATAAATGAATATTGATAAATGTCATAATATAGGTAATCATTGACTTCATTGTATTAAGTTGTCAGCTATAATCGTTTGACTTTAGAATATAAAATCGAAACCATAGGACTTATTGAGACGCATGAGATGAAAAAATTCAAAAAGTAAGGTAGCAGAATTTTAATTAAACCAAATAATCTAACGTTAATCTGTTTTGTATTGTTTGTATCAACGTAATTTATTGTAAACATTGATGTTAACAATGTTTTGTAATTTCTGTAACTAATGCCGATAGTCGAATTTGATATTGGGATTGTGAATAAGTTCTCGCCGCTTCACCATCAGATGGCGGTATACAAATTTTCTGTGTATAATTCAAGATGGTGACGCATCTATATTGAAGTTCTATAACCTATGTTTAAAATCAGTGTCTTTCCATTAACCTATAAAGAACATTTTCTTTTTGTGGCGTAAAACATGTCAAATTTTGTGCCAAATAAATTGTTTTTGCGGGGAATTTTACTGCACTATTTTATTCAGAAGAAATCTGCAGCTGAAGCGCATAGAAATCTTGTAGAAACCTATAGTGATCATGCTCTGTCGGAAAGAACATGCAGAGATTGGTTTAACCGATTTAAAAATGGTGATTTTGATGTTCAAGATAGAGAACGCAGTAGTGCACCAAAAAAGTTTCAAGACGAAGAATTGGAAACATTACTTGCTGAAGATCCATGTCAGACGCAATCCGATGATGCAAAATCATTAAGAGTTGATCGAACAACAGTTTCGAAACGTCTGACAGCATTAGGAATAATACAAAAGGAAGGATCTTGAGTGCCGTACGAACTGAAGCTGAGAGACGTCGAACGGCGTCTTGTCACGTGTGAACAGCTACTTTAACGACAAAAAAGGAAAAGTGTCATACATCGTATTGTGACTGGTGATGAAAAGTGGATATACTACAGTAATCCCACGCGTAAATAATCGTGGGTTAAGCCCGGCGAAGCAGTAGCATCAACGCCAAAGAGGAATATCCACGGTTCCAAGCTCATGCTGTGCATTTGGTGGGATCAGCTGGAAGTAGTGTATTACGAGCTGTTCCAACCCAACCAAACCATCACAGGAGATCTCTATCGACGACAATTGATGCGTTTGAGCCGAGCATTGAAAGAAAAACGGCCGCAATATGAACAAAGACACGATAAGGTGATTTTGCTTCATGATAACGCTCGCCCGCATGTCGGCCACAGGTCAAAACATACCTGGAAACGCTGAAATGGGAAGTCCTACCCCACCCGCCGTACTCTCCAGACATCGCGCCTTCTGATTACTATTTATTTCGATCGATGATTAACGGCCTGGCTGAGCAGCACTTCACTTCGCATGAAGAAATGAAAAAATGGATCGATTCGTGTATAGCCGCATAAGAAGTGTCGTTTTTTCGACATGGAATTCTAATGCTGCCAGAAAGATGGGAAAAAGTAGTCTCCAGCGATGGGCAATACTTTAATTGACTTGTTTTTTATTGTTTTTTTTAAATAAAGGATTTATTTTCACAAAAAACGTCGAGAACTTATTCACACTTCCAATATTTAGGTTGAATCGATTACAAATTTCCATTATCGATCGACCATTACAATTGACGTCGATTCGATTAATAAACTTTATATTAGGTGTACAAATGAATAATCCAAATGATTTTAAGCAGAAATTTTAAAAATTAATTTTAAAATCAATTGATTTTCCTACTCTTATGCGGTTAAATATGTTGACATATAGCTATTAAAAGTGGCATTTAGTATGGCGCAAGGCCCAACATAACCTTCAAAAATATTCAGTTCAGTAGAGTCAAACATGGCAATAGATAAGGTACATTTCTGACACAGTATTCTTTATGAATTCTAACAAGGAAGAAATACTGCAAGAGCGTGCGAATCGATTTGTTCCAATCTCGGCAAAGGTGTTGTATCGTACGATGTATGCATTTTGGTTTAAGCGACATAAAAGCGGTGATTTCAGTCTGATCGACAAACAACATTTTGGAGGCCTTCGAAAATGTAACAACGATAATTCGGAACAACTATTCGCTGAGAATTCGGCACAAACCCAAAAGGAGCTTGCATTCCAGTTGGGAATAACGCAGCAAACCGTTTCCAAACGCCTAAATGAGATAATTAGGATCCAAAAAAAAAGAAAATAGGTTCCGCATGAACGTTGAAGTCAACAAAAATTAACGAGTGGCAGCATATCTTTCTCTTCCCAATAAGCAGCGTCGAAAGTATTTCTTATGGAAAATCGTTACGGACGATGAGAAATGGATACATAGACAATCCGAAACGCAGAAAGTCATGAGTAAATCGCGGCGAAACATTAACGTCGGTCGCAAAGCCCAATTGTTTCGGAAAGAATGTTCTGCTCTGCATTTGGTGGGATATAAAGAGCGTGCTCTATTGTGAACTGTTGGAACCGGGTAAAACGGTTACTGCGGGCTGCTACAAATGCCAATTAATCAGCTTCAGTCAAGAATTGGAACAGAAACGCCCGTATACTGACAAAGGAGAACACCCTGTGAAATTATTGCGTGACAACGCCAGGTCACACATTGTTTCCAAGATAAAAGATACCATAATGAATCTTGGCTGGAACGTCTTGCAGCACCCGGCGTATTCGCCAAATATTGCTCCATCCGATTAACACTTGTTCCGGTCAATGCAACACGCTTTGTCTGATACTCACTTCCAATCAGTGGATAAGATTCGAAAATGGCTTGACGAATTTATTGTGCCCAAAGACACAGCATTTTCCGAAATAGCATTTATCAGCTGCCTGAGAAATGGCTTAAAGTTATAGAAACAAGGGCGAATACTTTGATTGAAAAATTTGTTTTATATTCTTTTGAATTAAATCTTGAATTTAGCTGAAAAATTTGTGTTATTCGTTTGTAACCTAATATCTATAAAGCGTGCCACATTAAAACGCTGACATTAATATGTTACGTCCTAGAAGAGGATGAACGCAACAAAATCGCTTACTCGCGCACTCGCGAGTCCTAAACGTACTGGTAGGTCTGCAGATCAGGTCAAAGTCCGAAGAAGCCCATTTACTCCGATCACAGAACGTACGTTAAGTAGTCCTTTATTTAGGTCAAAGAACTTAATCTCTTTACCTGGGATAAGACCATATGAGCATGTTGAGAGGGAAATTTAGATTTGAGTGATTAAAAGGAAATGAATAAATAGTTTTAACGACTTGGTTCAATTTAGGGCATTTTAAATAAAACAGTTTATTAATTATACTAATAACATAATTTGGTTCTCGGATGGATTAATAATAGTGGTAAATTGATGAGAAAAGTTATCGTAAAAGATACGTTTAAAAGTTGAAAGGGTTAGCTAAAGTTAAACAGCGAGATATGTGGGTTAACATTAAGCAAACTTTTATAAATCAGCATTATTGGAATAAACAATACGGACTGAACTAAAAACTGAGAACGAGAACGAGAACGAATGAAGATGAATAAAGGCTAAGACTGAGACTGAGAACTGAGAACTGGGAACTGAGAACTGGGAACTGAGCTCGTGGCAAAAGAGTGAGACTTATATAGGGAATGTTTCAGGAATGGGTGACGATCGCCAATGAGAGGAGGTTGCGTGGAAGACGGTTACTCTGGAAAATTCTTAGTATCATCTGGTTGACATAAATAATCTTAAGAACTTAATCGCATCGAAGGGCCTTTGTTTTACCGACTGTATACAAAGGCGGATAAGATCGCAGACGCATTGGGAGACCCTGTGACGCATTTGGGCGGTGTGTGGTCGTGTCATTTTACAGCAGCGCTTGCCCAAGTTTGTTTGTTTCATGACTATAAAAAAAAGGAATGCGGATAGGGTGACGGACGCGTTGGGAAATATACGGCGCGTTTGGCAGCAAGCCATCGTAATCTTATCATTTTACAATAGCGCTTGCCCAAAGTCCGTCTGCTTCCCAATCATATAAAAAAAAGGAATTCGTAGTTTCCGAGATACCCAGGACGTAACAAATATCTTACCAGAGTATATGTGATAAATAATTGCAGAAAATTATATATATATTGAATATGGGAATAGGTTTCCCCCTATTGTAGAGAGATGTTAACACATTGTTGACCGGTCACGAATTAACTCGTGTCTTCCTGCTCAAACGTTGCTGACCGGTCACGAGTAAACTCGTGATCGATGCAAGATACATTTGCGCGATCGAAACAAGATACATTTGCAAAACGTATTGTGTATTACACATAGGTGATTGCTACACCGTTTATCATACCAAAAAGAAATATTAAAAGTTAAATATTAAATAAAATTTATTAAAATTTATTTTGTTTCACTTCCACATCCAATTGCAAAATAATAGCCGATGACATGAAATAAATTCTAAGTAAAATTGCCGGTCAACGATGTGTCAAAAAAGTACAAAGAACTTTGGTTTAAAATTGATTTTTAAATAAAAATGTTATGATAATTATTTAAAAACAATTTTTTTAATAATACCTGAAATGCACCCTATTTAAAAATTTTTTTTTTAAATTCGTAAAAATTTATTTTCAAGTAAAAAAAGTTATGATAATTATTAAAAAGCATAATTTTTTTCAATAATACCTAAAATGCGCCCTATTTTACAATTTCTGAAAGTTTGACAAACATTGCTTCATCAATAAAATTGTTATGACAATTTTAGTAACGTGCAAGTTTGCCCAAAAACGTGCGGTCCCAGGCGTATGTCTTATAAATTTCTTAGAAGTCCGCAATGTGTTAATAGCACTACTTGTGTGTTTGATAAAACGGCAATATATGTATTTGAAAGATGTGTGTTCAAGCTTATAAACCCAGTAGTTGGCATTTGTTCGAAGTATAAACAAGAGTAATTTTTTTGCGTTGAAAATGTTGAAATTTATTTCAAAAATGTAACATTTGCAGAAAATTTTACTGCATTATTTTATTTTAAGTAAAAGTGCTGCGGAAACGAATCGTTTGCTCGTAGATATTTACGGCAAGCATGCGCCATCAAATGCTACTTGTAAAGAATGGTTTCGGCGATTCAACAATAGTGATTTCGAGGTGCGTGACAAAGAACGCGAAGGTGCACAGAAAAAGTTTGAAGAAGATTATTCGAAGATTAATTATAAATATTACTCAAGGAAGATCCATGTCGATCGCTCGATGAGTTGTCAAAAGAATTAAATGTTGATAGATCCACTGTTGGAAAACGTCTACACGCAATGGGAATAGTGCAAAAAGAAAGAAATTGTGTGCCATACCAATTGAAATAGAAAGACATAGAAAAACGTTTGGTCATGTGCAAGATGCTGTTTCAACGACAACAAAAAAAGGGTTTTCTGCATCGTATCGTGACTGTCGATGCAAAATCGATATACTACGATAAACCTTAACGTCCGAAAATATGGGTGATGTCACGTGAACCAGGTCCATCAATGCCAAAATGGAATATCCATGCTTCGAAGGTTATGATGTGCATCTGATGGGATCAAAGGGATGTTGTATATTATGAGCTGCTGAAACCGTCCAAAACCATCACTGGCAATCGTTATTGACTACAACTGATACATTTAAACCAAGTTTTGCAAGAGAAACGACCGGATGGAACAATTGGCACGACTAGCTGATTCTACTACATGACAACGCTAGGCCACACGTTGCAAAACCGGTTAAAAAATATTTTAAAGGAATGAAGTAGGAGAAATTCTGCCCCACACGCCGTATTCATCGGGCATTGTACCTTTAGATTTCCATTTGTTCCGGTCCTTTAGATTTCCAGTTGTTGCAGTCGGCTTCTTCTGGAGATCGATTCAGTTCTTATGAAGGTATCAAAAAATGACATGATGAATGGAGCGCTTCAAAAGAGCAAAATTTCTTCCTTCCCGTTTATTACCTAAAAGGTGGAAGAAAGTTGTCGTTTTCAATAGAGCATACTTTGAACGAGCTTACTTTGTACTGTTTTATTTAAATAAATACCTCTTTTTCATTAAGAAAGTGCGAAAACTTATTTCTATATCCAATAATATAAATAATTTTTTATTATTAACTTTTTAATGAACAATAAGCGACGACTAAAACCTTTTATGTTCTATTTAAAGTGATAACTTAACAACATATGTGAAAGTCACAGTCGTATCTCGTTGCTCCGTTAAACGCAATATTTACGATTTTTTCTTATAACGAATATATATTGGGTTGCCCGAAAAGTAATTGCCGATTTTTTCATAGAAATAAAATACAATTTTTTTGTGCATAGAATGAACACTGACATATTTCCATTTTGTTCGATGACCTTTTGCCATCTTTCTGGCAACTTCATAATTCCACGCTCGTAGAACTTCTGGTTTTTATCGGCAAAAAATTGATCCAAGTGCGATTTCACAGCTTCATCATCCTTAAATGTTTTACCATCCAAGTAGTTCTGCAAGGATCGAAATAAATAGTAATCTGACGGCGCAATGTCAGGGCTATATGGTGGATGTAACATCAATTCCCAACCAAGCTCCATTCATTTTTGGTGAGTGACCAAAGATGTGTGTGGCCTAGCGTTGTCCCGGTGGAAGATGACGCCCTTACGATTGAACAATTCTGGCCGTTTTTCTTTAAACACTGCATTCAGTTTGTCCAGTTGCTGACAGTAGACATCCGTATTGATGGTTCGGTTCCTTGGAAGGAGCTCAAAAAATACCACACCCTTCCAATCCCACCAAATTGATAGCAAAATCTTCTTTTGATGAATATCAACTTTCGAGGTGGTTTATGGTGGCTCATCACGTTTGGACCATGAACGTTTTTACTTAATATTATCGTAAACAATCCATTTTTCATCACCAGTAATTATTCGCTTCAAAAAAGGATCGAATTCATTGCGTTTGAGATGAGAATCGCAAACATTGATACGCTTTGTTAAATGAATTTCTTTCAATTCATGTGGTACCCAAATATCAAGCTTTTTAACGAATCCAAGACGTTTTATATGATCGTGGATTGTTGCTTTTGGTATTTTCAACTTCTCTCCAATCTCCCGCTCAGATATATGACGATCCAACTCGATTATGGCTTTGATTTGGTCATCATCAGCTTGCAATGGCCGACCAGAACGTTGCTCATCTTTGAGTGAAAAATCTCCAGAACGGAACTTATCAAACCAATTGCGGCACTGTCTTTCTTTTAAGGCTTCCTCGCCATATATGTCACGCAACTTTTTAGCAACCTGTGCTGCGTTTTTTCCTTTGCGGAAATAAAAAAGTAAAATATGACGAAAATGCTCGTTATTGGACTCCATACTAAAACTGACGCCAAACTAACAATTTTTAACAAAAACACTTGTAATTTGCTTCTAAAGTCAACTAAAAGTGACAGATTACAAACGTTAAAAGAAAAAAATCATAACATTGACAGAAGACATTCAAACAGGCGCTTAAAGCCAACTATTGGAGCCATCGGCAATTATTTTTCGGGCAACCTAATATATATGTGGCGGTCGAAACAACCGGCGATAAAAACAACGGCTGTTCACAAGCGTAATTTGTTTTTCGTATTTTGTTTCGTGATTAATTTGTTCTTCGGCGTCCCTGAGGACCCCTGAGCGTTCACTCTTGTTTGATACCTCAAACGTCGCGGACGCGCTCGCGAGTGTTCCTCGCCACCGATTCTCTTCGTGAATTGTATTCGACGCTCCAGTCTAGAGATTCTGTTTGCGCCCCGTCTCTCGCAAACGCGCGTTAGTGCTATGCGCCCGGGAGTGTCTTTCGTCGTACAAGAGCCTTTTCCGACGGCCTTCCTCGCGGTCGACGCCGTCGCGCCCCTTGTGCGCGATTTCCTTTCCGTGCCTCTCCCCGCGAGTGAGAGAGAACCGCCGTGGCGACCTAGCGAGCCGATCTCCTAGCGCCTCGTTTTCTTTATTCAGCGTTCCCTATTTTGTTTAACGTTGCGTTTTTAGTTTTTAGTTTATAGAATTCCTTCCCATTCCTTTTTTGTGTCACGTTGCGAGTTTTAAATTTCTTGTAAATACAGCGTTTCGTGTGAACAGTTATAAAGACTCCGCATTTATTTGCGCACACCTCAGCACTGCTTCCGTTCACTAACTTTTTCTTAATAGCAGCTTTCGCTAAATATATATATATATATATATGTATTTAATATATATGATACCATATGGATGGTATAAGGGGTGCAGTCTTCAAGCTCTAATTCTCGAAATGTTCCATGAAGATATTTGCAATTGAGGGTATAGACGAACCCACTGTTGTTCCCAATATTTGTTCAAAGAAGTTTCCTTGTAACTGGAAATGAAGTTGAAGTTAGGCTATATTCTATTAATAGAAAGAGGTTGGCGGAGATTTTGCTGGATTTCTTAATGCTTAGTGTGTCCTGGCCAGGTACACTAATGACCAGCGAGACTACATCATAGCTCACCAAGATATGGTAGGTTCTTGTTTTAATTTTGTTGATTTCGTTCACAAAGTCCATCAAGTTCTTGATGTGAGAATGACTCAGCCCAATAAGTTCTTGGAGAGGTTCAGTGAGATAGCGGGCTAGCTGAAAATTTGATTCATCAATATCGTTGACAATGGGACGTAGGGGAATTGATTCTTAACGGATTTTGGGAAGATCATTAAATCTAAGTGCTGCTGAATCCCGGGGGATCAGGTTTTTGATAATTTGGGGAGGGAGATCTGTATTTTTGAGGAGAGGTTTTTTTCTTCTCTAAGCTGGCGGTCGGGTTGCGTTTTAGTTTCTTGTAAACTTTATGGTTTTAAAGGTCGTTGACTTTATTGAGGTAGTCTTGGCCATAACCACCGTGGCGTTTCTTTTACCTGCTGGCAATTAGGATCTTGTTGTTTCGTTTTAAACTTTGAAGTGCTAAGCGTTCTTCTCTGCTTATGTTTTGTTTAAGAAGATTAACCTGGTGTAAGATGTTGGCCGTCCAATTTCTAATGTCACTACTTGTCTCTGGGAGAAGGTGAACAATGGCTGTTTCAATTTGGCTGATAATTTCATCCGTGGGAATACTAGAGGGAGTCACTGCAAAGTTATGTCCTTTGGCGAGGATAACGACCTCGGACGGGGATAGGGCTTGGCTGCTGAGGTTCTGTGTGAGAACTGTGATTTGGCCCTGTGGACTAATCTTATTATACTTGCTTATTTGTTTCTATGTTCTTGTATCAGCTGCCCGGGCGGCTTATTCGTGTGTTACACGGTCAAGCATACACCACAATTCCGACTTCAATGAACTGGTAAGTGACAGGTGTAGTCCCAGAAGTTTTTGGGATGTCTCGGCTGTGCTCTTTTTTGTGGCCAAGGTTATTTCCTTTATTAACTTCAAGGACGTTTGTTGTAGGATACCTTTGGCCTGTTTCAAAGATGGAAAAGGATTTTTTAATTTAATAATTGATACTGAGTGATTGCGATATCGGTTTAGGAATTCTAAAGAGTATAGCTGGACATATAATGTTGAATGAATAACGTGACATGTTTTCTGAGTTTGGAGAATAAATTTACTAACCCTAGAATCGTTTCTCCGTGGAGATTCTTAATACTAGTTTTGAAGCTTTAACGGTCATTGATACAATCATAAAGTGCGTTGCTTCCGGAGATATGCCGCGTCTTGAATCAGCGTTCTGTTTCGCAAACATTGCAGTTTGCATCATCAGAGCTTGGAGCTTTGATACTGAACCCTCTTGGATATTGATTGTCCTTATATAATCCTATATTCTTGGAAGTAGGGGGGAGGGGGAAGAAGGATTGGTTCCATCCATTCAGCGTGTTTTTTATTAATCAGCTGACCATAAGTAGACATTATATAAGATTTAGTGACAAAGATATTAGGTGAACAACTTTGCTCCCGCCGTTTCCCTATAGATGGCTTTAGTGAAACTTAGTGGTCAAAGTAAATTGATCATATACGTCATACAATCAACTTGGGCATCTGTCAACATAACCTAATAGTTACATTAGTCGATTTGTATCTGTACCATAAAGTTATCGTCGATTGAAGATGTCAGTTTACGAGCCGAATTCTCGTCATTTGCGGGAGGTTTTACTTTTCTGCTTCAATATGAAGAAATCTGCGGCTGAGGCTTATCAAATGCTCTCAAATACCTATGGTGAGATCGCTATTAGTGAAAGAACGTGTCGTGAGTGGTTTCAATGCTTCACGAACGGTGATTTTTACGTCGAAAACCGGCTTAGCAGTGGAAGAGAAAAGATTTTTGAAGATGCAGAATTGGAAGCATTACTTGATGAAGACTCGTGTCAAACTCAGAAAGAACTGGCACCATCATTGGAAGTGACTCAACAAGCCATTTCGAAGCGCCTCAAAGTCATGGGAATGATTCAAAAGCAAGGGTATTGGGTGCCGTACGAGTTGAAGCCAAGAGATGTTGAACGGCGTTTGTTTGCTTGTGAACAGCTGCTTGAAAGGCAAAGACGAAAAGGATTTCTGCATCGCATTGTGACTGGAGATGAAAAATGGGTTCATTACAATAACCCCAAGCGCAGAAAATCATGGGGAGTTCCCGGCCATGCTTCCACATCGACGGCCAAATCGAACATTCATAGCTCCAAGGTAATGCTCTGTATTTGGTGGGATCAGCTCGGCGTAGTGCATTATAAGCTATTAAAACCAATTGAAACAATCACAGGCGATCGGTATCGAACTCAATTGATGCGTTTGAGCCGAGCATTGAAAGACAAGCGGCCGCACTACACCGAGAGACACGAGAAAGTGATTTTGCAGCATGACAATGCTCGACCCCATGTTGCAAAAGTGGTCAAGACATACTTGGAAACGTTGAAATGGGAAGTCCTACCCCACCCGCCATACTCTCCAGACGTTGCACCTTCGGATTATCACTTGTTCCGATCAATGGCACACGGCCTGGCTAATCAACACTTCCAGTCTAATGAAGAAGTCGGAAAATGGATAGATTCGTGGATTACCTCAAAAGATGACCAATTTTTTCGACGCGGGATTCGTGCATTGCCCAAAAGATGGGAGAAAGTAGTGACCAGTGATGGACAATACTTTGACTTATAACTTTATCTCCATTTTTTTACAATAAAGCCTCAAATTTAAAAAAACGGAGAGATCAAAGTTGTACACCTAATATTACCATATTCATAGAAGATAAGCAAAGGCGACCGCATAAATTAGAAATAAATGGGTGTCCCATTGACCACTATTTGAAATCGAATCTTCGCAGGGTCGTGAAAAAAACGTCTAAAACATGAAATAGTACTTCAATTGTGTTCGAATTCTGCTGTGTTTTTACCTTCAACAGCTGATGCTGCAGATCGTATTCAATATTTGTAAATTTTTTGTTCTCGCATCATGAGAACAGGCATTGCATTTCTACTTTCATGTCGTGACAGCACGATGTGCACTAATTTTACTACACTTTGATCGTCACATTGTGTTAGCAGGCCGTGTTAGTAAAAACTTAATAAGGATGCAGTCGGAATCTGCTGCAAATGCGTGATCGAATTTGCTGGCACTATGCTGGCATACTGCTGTCATTTGGCTATCTGAGTACATTATAAGTCAATAAGTAAAATGCTAGTAGTATGCAAACAAATTTGAAACAAATTCAATCAAAAATACTATAGCAACTCCATAGCCATCTCTAACGCATTAAGCTCATGTTCAGGTGACAGAGTTTACTGATATAACTCGACAAGAGATTGACGGTTAAAATTGAACAAGTTTTGCACTATGTTTCATTAATCGTGATAACAAAGTACTTCATTGCATGTTGTGCTAACATATCATACAAGCACTATATGGCTACTGTGCTATTTTATATCGACAAAAACATATCGACAGATGATGCTGGCATGGTGTTCGTACAGCTTATTAAGCACGATGTGCTGTCCATGTAATTGCCAGATGCGATTGCATCTGGATGACACAGCAACAGCATCTTTGTATATGCGTGCACATTATACCGTCAGGGTGCTAATAATTGGTTATTGAAATAAATACATTTAAATAATTACGTAAGGACACATTCTGCTCAGTTTCCGTTAATCTGTCATTTTATTTTTCTAACAAATTCTGTTATACTTCTGTTAATAAGTTGCCGGCAAAATTTACAGCAGACATTACGCAGAAACTACTTCTGAAAATTTGATTATTTTGGAATTTTTTTTTACATTATTAAATTAATTTTTCAATACTTTACTACAATTTACTACAATTAATAGCGTATATAAATGATATTTCCTCAGTCTGAAAAAGTGCATCGCACCACATATGAGTCTAAATGGTACATCACTGAGCCACAAGTAGCAAAAGATTTGACATTGATCATGCTGCGTGCGAACAAACCACTCCATATCACAGCAGGGAAAACATTTCCCTTGACAATGGCCACATTTTGCAGCGTAAGTTTTGTAAATTACAACAAGTTTATAGCATTATTATATTTTCTGCAATAATTCAAAAAATTTTCTTAAATTTCAATGTTTTGTACATTCAATAATATGTTATAGCTTAATAAATGAAAAACATTTAATTACAGATATACGAGGTCTGGCTATTAAATAACGATACTGCTTATGAAAAAGAGTTTTATTTTAAAAGTTATTCTACAATCGAATGCTCCCCTTCAATATACTCCCCTCTCCTCGCCACACACCGTTCCATTCGTTTTTTCCATTGGTCAAAGCAATGCTGGAAGTCTTCTTTTGTAAGTGTATTTAGGAGCTCCGCCGATTTTCGCTTCACTTCTTCCATCGACTCGAACCGGATTCCTTTTAAGACAGACTTGATCTTTGGAAACAAGAAAAAGTCACAGGGTGCTAAATCAGGCGAGTACGGCGCATGTCCGAGCACTGGAGTGCCTCTAGCGTCTAAATAACGCTTCACAGACAGCGCGTTATGGGTAGGTGCATTGTTCTGGTGCAAAATCCACGACTTGTTTTTTCACAACTCCGACCGTTTCTTACGAACTCGCTCTCGCAGTGTTGCCAAAACTTTCAAATAGTAAGTTTGGTTTACAGTTTGACCCTCTGGAACCCATTCAGTAATCACGATGCCGTTGATGTCGAAAAAAACGATTAGCGTGGTTTTAAATTTTGATTTCGACATCCTTACTTTTTTCATTCTTGGGAATGCAGGAGGACACGCGCACGAGATAGAGAATTCTCACCATAGGCCTCTTTCAACGAGTTATAGCACTCAGTCGTAGTTTTTTTTTATTTAACGAGTAATTTCACATTGATCCGTCGCTCGTATTTTTCGTCACACATTGTTATCGGCACGAGAAAAAAACACGTTCGTTTGTAACCTCTATAAAAAAAATACTACTACAGCGACAAAAACGAGGTTTCGTACTGGAATAGTAGACACTTCCACCTATCCAACCCTCTAGGACGACTTCTGCGCGCGCAGTCTCGTTATTTAATAGCCAGACTTCGTATGTACCAAAACCCGATTATTCATTTTTTATTTACCATTTTTTATTTTATTTCAATGTTGCAGTTATTAAAAACATCGGCAGGCTATATCTCCGTCTTACTTGCCAATCGAGATTAACGACATTAATATTAGTATAAAATTTAATTGATATTTTAGTATGATATAACAATATCAAAATAAAATGTAATTTATTATGTATATTTAATACGTGTCAAACATGACTATATGTAGAAAATATGAGATTGCTATATATTTATTGCTATATATTTATTGAAAAGAAAAAATCGTGTTAGGCAAATTGTGCGACTAAAGAAATTGTAACTTATTTTATAATTACTTAGAAACCGAAATTTTAACACTGTTGTTTACATATATTTGTAATTACATATATTTGTATAGTTACATATATTTTGAAAGGTTTAAACCCAATCGATTTGAATATTCATATTTTGTATATACTATACAAACTGTTGAATTGTTCACTTTATGCCACTTGTTTCAAATGCATCCGCGTTACAATTATTCCCTGAGTTTATAGCCCGCTAAACTTTCACCGTCCTTCTCGTTAAGCGGCTATATCACGACAGCTGCTGAAGAAGACTCTACAGCTAAAGATTCATCAATACTACACCATCTAAGGCACTCATTTAAGAGTAATTCTTTCTTAAAGTAACCAAATTTATAGTGGGATAAAACATATCGACAAGGTGCAATTATTCCACGCTTCTCTTGAAATTTTCAGCGGTCTGGCTCGCTCCCTATCGTCATGTTAAAATTTCGTTGCCATCATAGTCGCAACTCTTCATACACAAAAGGTAACTAAGAAACAGAACGAACGAATAACAAGCGATAAAGAATGCAATATATCGCCGGCCGATGGACACCACACGTTTCGTGCGCTCTCGCGATTATAACTTATTCATCTACCCTTTTGCCAGTTAAGCACGTTGACAAGACGATAATATATCCCCATATTCGGCATGCCCGTTCTGGCTGCTAAAATATTGACGACTTTGCTAGTCGAACTTTTACGTTTCGAGAATTTCGTCGAAAGTATACGCAACGGTAGTCTTCCAAAATGGGGGTAATTATTCGTCGGCAAAGAGATACAGTGCCCTTTTGGCTTTTGACATGTATCGTTCAAATGGATATAATGGTGCACTTCTTCACTATTAGTTAATAATTTCCAAAGCAGTTAATACATATATAATAAGTGTTCCGATAACTTTTTTATTGTGACATTCAAATGTGATTACATATCACGGTTAACGATAACATTTTCTCAAAATTCTAACGCGCAAAATTAAATTTTAATATTTATTAAATTATAAATTATAAAGTAAAGTTAAATTATAAAATTTTATTAAATATCAAGTCCAGTTTTACGGTGTAATTTGCGCAAATCGCGTAGACATATTTCTAATGCGTTTTAATTTATGCATTTCATAAAATTTAGATTTAAAATGGGCGATCGGTCTCAATCGCCGCATGCTGAAAATGATCGGCTTGTGGCCGCCAGACATCAATGATATGCGTGAACCGTTATTTTCGAAACTCCGTCGGTTATTCAATATCACGTTACTGATTTTTGTACTTATAATACCGGCCATAATGTCATTGATTAGAGTATGGGGTGACATGATACTAATGATAGATAATTTGCAATTCACTTTACCTCTGTTGATAACAATATTGAAAGTATCAATTATGTGGAGCAAAAAGGAAGGTAAAAACTATTTAAGAACTTGATATTTATAGCTCTTGCTTCAATATTTATTGAAAACATTTAAGGAAAAAATATCTTAAAGAGTTATTGAATAATGCTTAACACTTCGACCGTTTTATGGATCATAGACCCGGTAAGTTGTGTTTAAAGAACTGTAGCAAAAAGAAAAACTAAGAGTTCTCTCCACTCTCGAAAAATTATTAAAGAGTTTCTCTATTAATTAAACGCGATGCAGATTTGATAAGTTGAGTAATACGTGTTTAGCAGCCATCCGAATTTAACACAAGGTCAGTTAATCTATAATGTGAGGTCCGTGTATAATTTAATACTAGAAGTGAAGTGATTTCCTTTATTGAAAATTTGTATGTAAACGTAAGCCTTATGATTACGCGTAATTTTTTTTTAATAAGAAATAATATTGTTTTATTAGGGTTGTATAAGGTTAAGATGACTTTCGCCGCAATTCGCGTCCGCGTCGGTTGCGGGACTTCTTCGCTCCGCATTCGCGCGGCAGCGGACTCACCTCAGCTAGCTCAGTTTATTTCGCTAAAAGCGAGTCAATATTCTCTCGCTATCTCTCGTGGTAGAGCGTTGTGGTTCTTACACGTTCTTCCTCGATTCCGCGGACCCGTCGGAGAGGAGCCGGGAGAGGTAATAATTTAGAGACCGGTCAACAGTAACAATAACAACATTTTAATTCAATTCGTCTCAATTTTCCGACAACTAATCCATTCCACAATTAATAATCGTAACCGAAGGTGATATCGAAATAACGATTCTTGAATTAGCCTGAGTTCTTTAATTACAGCCAGATAAATTCAAAACCACGGGAATTTCCGCAACACGATCGAAAGAGAGCGATCTCTCGCCTGAGATGTTCCGCGAAATGCTTCGTTTTATGCGGCGGATCTGAACCGCTTGACGGCAGCTATAATAACGCGCGTCGTGTAAACGACAAGCTTTCTTGCCCGGCGTCGTTACGCCTACCTCGCCGGGTTTTCCGTTGGGCACCAGCCGGGTCTTTCCCGACCCGAATATTTACTGCTTCCGTCCGATCACGTACAATCCGATCTAGTTCTTTGCCAGAAGCAGTTTTCAA
This sequence comes from Dinoponera quadriceps, assembly GCF_001313825.1. NCBI lineage: Eukaryota > Metazoa > Arthropoda > Insecta > Hymenoptera > Formicidae > Dinoponera > Dinoponera quadriceps. The sequence continues at coordinate 24,369 of NW_014554185.1, forward strand.
ATACAAACATAGGAATTCCTGGCACGACTCAATATACAATATATAATACAATACCGTCAACAATTTTCCGCGAACTGTGCGACCGGCAACTAGAGAAGGCAACCGAGTCACGCGCCCGAGTCTCCGGGACCCCTACGTTCGAGACTTTTTCAAGTATGGCTCTTGTCGCCCTGCGATATAGCCTCCTAAATCTCGTAAGCCCGTGCGACCCTACCTACCGGTCGCCACGGACCTCCAACGAGTTCAACTTCCTGGTTCTCTTATCGCGCCGAGAAGCGACGGCAACTAACCCGGAATTACACACAACTCTAAATCTTTTACCCGCGGCTGTACAATGATTCCCTTCCTCACTCCTCGCCGCGCGAAGCTCGCCTATCCTCAGGACTTGTCTTGATATTTCGACCGCTTCGCTCGCTCGTTATCGAGAGGGACGTCCATTCCGCTCGCCGCTGGAATGCACAGTGTGCCTCTCAGGACTCCGTCACCAGCTTCCTTTAGCGCAGGAGGCAGCCGTTGCACGAATCCATCACGCCGCTCGATGCGGCATCCGATTGGTCCTGCCGGCTAGATCACGCGTATCAAGGGTGCTCTCGGGAACTTCGCGTCTGTTGTTGTTATCTCAACGCATGTTTATCCGTGTTCTTTCCCGGGACGACATTCGGCAACTGTTGAGCTCGCAGACGTTTAAAAGGACCCTCCCCCCCCCCCCC
>NW_014554185.1:25144-38722 GCF_001313825.1 Dinoponera quadriceps
TCGTATAATCTGCGGTCACGGGGTCTTGCGCCTCTCTTAGCACAAGGTAGCCATCCCCGCTGTTCGTTACCAGTTGTTCGTTCGCGCGAAGATTTCCCCATCCTTCCGCGTGTCGCTGTAGCCGCTCCTTTCGAGCCCTTGCTCTCGTGCGTCCTTGACTCCTCCTGGCAGCTCCATTTCCTTTCTATTTCCTCTTATCCGGTGTTCTGGCTCGGGGTTTTCTTATACTCAAAAAAAAATATATTGTAACCGCGGGTCATATTGCATGCACTAACTGTATACGAATCCAAAAATCTGTTAACTCGGTCGCCTTCGCTTACGAGAAGGCGCGAGTTTCCGGCTCTTCCTCGGCCAGGCTACGGCCTAAGTAACGAGCAAAAATTTGCATCGTCACATGACATGTAACCTACGTGAACGCGTTCTGTAAAATGTGATATATAATTTATTATTTTTTTAAACAATGCGTGTTATCATTTTGCAAGTAAAGAATAAATTTAATAAATAAATTTCCGATATTTCTACAATAAATATATTTTTTGTTTCATAAAAATATTTATTTATAAACATTTATTTTTGGCACTCTGAAATACTATTTTCAATGATCAGAAAAAAAATTTTTTTTCAAACGCATACTGTAATCATATTTTTTTCTATTAGAATTATCTTTCAACATCATCACTTTACTGTTGTAGATTAAAATAATAATATGTATAGAAATTACAATTTTTTAAGTAAAGCATTATCATTCGCGAGACCACTCTTTAAATTCGATTTTTTTTTAGTAACTTAAAACTTTATTTTCTACGAATGCATGACTAAACATTAAAATAGAAGAGTTACACTTTATTCTAGAATTTTGTCATCCTCTTCTTTTACAGCTTTTAGGTATGGAATTTAGAAAATCGTATAAGGTCAATATGACTCGTACGTATAAAGTCAATATGACTCTGTATGCGGTGCGAGCGATTTTTAAGAAGTGTCCGAAATGTTCACAATGCGGTCGAAGGGTTAAAAAAAATGTGTATCTACATATTTCAAACAACATGACACATTCGTTATTATTCCTTACAGCCTTAATGCCATTAATTGACATGATTACGAAGGACTGGATAAAAACGAAGATAGAAGAAGAACGAAACGTTATGCTGCAACAAGCCAGAATCAGTCGCATATTCACCATGTGCGGTGGGCTCATGATACTTTCAACACTAGTTATTGGTATCGTTCTCCCGTATTTTGGATTGACACTCAGGCAGGTGACGAACCTGACCGACCCTGGAAAACCTTTGTCAATACAATCGTACTATATATACGACGTATCCAAAAGTCCACAGTACGAATTGACGTTTCTGATGCAAGGGATCGGGCAGACACTGTCGGGATTCACTTACACTGCGGTAGACACCTTCCTTGGATCATTAATTCTGCACATTTGTGGCCAGATGAAGAATTTGCAGACGCGGTTAGCAAATTTGGGGAAAAACACAAATTACAAGGTGGCTTTGAAATACAATGTTAAAGATCACATCCGCTTGATCAGGTTCTTAAGTTAAAGAGATTTCTAAGTATAAATTAAATTATGCTAAAAAATGTGACTATAGTATATATTTAACAATATGATGTGGAATGAAATTAATTTTTTGAGAAAATTACAATTACAGATCTATCCAAATAATTGATAATACTTTTCATTTAATGCTGCTCGGTCTGTTCTTTTTATTTGGTGTACTATTTTGTCTTCAAGGATTTCTAATAGTTAATGTAAGTAAAATAAAGTCCTGAATTATATATTTTAATATTTTTCTTTGTCGATAATTCGGGGCTTTTACTTCCAAATCGCTGAATTTTTTCAACATGTTGCGATGTAATCGTCGTTTCTCATATCGTAATTTTTGCATGTGGCACAAACTTTGTGGCATCAAGCATTTGTTTTGTGACAATTTAGGTTATTAATCAAGGAGGTCATTTATCAGTTATGCAATTGATTTGGTTCCTTGCCGCTAGTGTATGTGTTTTGTTGCACATGTGTCTCTACTGTGTGGCAGGTGAATTTCTCGTAACGCAAGTAAGTGCATTAATACCATTGTTACTTTAATATATATAGGGACGACGGGAATATACATAGAATCATCAATTCCTTCAATTTAAAGTATTTTGTATAATCTCTTTTTATAAACAGGAATAGTTAAACAATATTATAATTAATATATAGTCTTAAAGTACATTACAACTTTTCTCCATATGACGAAATCAATTTTTTAAGGGGGAAGTCTACTGTAAAATTTTCAAAAAATCAATTTTTTGTTTATTGGCTTAAAAAATACTTTGAACCCTCTAAAATAAGGTACATTAGGTGTTATAGCCGGCTAAATTTTTCTTCATTGAAATTTCGACCTTTTACCGAAGCGCTCCGAAACGCGTACCTGCGGCAAATTTCTATCTGTTCGGCGGATACAGCGTAATGACTTGCAATTCAATTTCTAACATTTCTAATACTCCAAGTCAATCAACAGATGTCACTAGATATATTTTATAGTCAGTTAGAAGCGATTTCAACAGATGATCTGGTCGTTAGCTTTGAAACAAACATTCAGCGGCGCAAAAACCGTCGATATTGCGTCGTATTGTGCTGCGAGCATTTTCAATGAAGGCTACTCCAGTATCCTCAAAATGATGGACGTTATGAACATCAAAATTGGACCAAACGCCTTCAATTTATGCAACACCGTGGACGAGCGCAGAATATCACAAGCAAACGAACGGTCGTTCGACGCTTCAAAAGAAGGAAGAATCGAAAGAAGAACGGCACGATCGGCACTCGAAGAGGATTTCCTTGAAGAAGAAGGTGTACTATATGAAGCAGGAATGGGCGATTAATGGTAAGAAGCTTAAAAATGATTTTTTCATTGAAAAAACTAATGCCGAAACTTTAAACGCGTTTTTCTCGAAACTAAGTTTTTCAATACGGTGTACACGATATCTCGAGTTTTAATGAATGAATCGACTTGAAATTTTAACCACATATTCTCTGGAATAGTGTCTCTCGTCTGGCGGAGCATTTTTTTGATATCGTTTTTTGTGTAATTGTTATAAACAATAATAACATCAAATTTGGGCAAAAAAATAGAAAAAAATTTCAAGAATTTTTTTTTCGGCGCCAAAATTTTTTATCGACAAAATCCTCCGTCAGACGAGAGTCAATACTATGTAGATGATAACCATATTTTGTTTTTTGTTTCAGATCACCCAGACGTGAGATTTCATGTACACCGTTTGGGCACCTAAAAAAAACGGACCTGCACTTGAAGGAGTGCCACGACGGCAATTTTGAATATTTCGACTTGAAAATTTTTTTACAAACACTTTAATATATAATAAAGATGACGGTTTAATTTAATTTAATGTACGAGTCATATTTTGTTAGAAAAAAAATTCGGAAAATCGGCCTGTTTTTTCCCTTGTCACAGTAGACTTCCCCCTTAATCAAGATTAAATCAATTTTTCAATAATCGACCGCAATTAATACTGTATATAAATAATGTTTTTTCAGTCTGAAAAAATGCATCGTACCATATATGAATCTGAGTGGTACATTGTCGAACCACAGTTAGCAAAAGACTTAATACTAATAATGCTGCGTGCGAATAAACCACTCTACGTCACAGCAGGGAAAACATTTCCCTTGACAATGGCCACGTTTTGTAGCGTAAGTTTCATAAATTGCAATAAGTGCATTGTTATATTTTTTACATTGCTTTGAAAGTATTTCTTAAATTTGATTGTTTTGTACTGTCGATGACTTGTTATAACTTAATTGGAGAAAAAATATTTGATAATAAATATATGTACCAAATCATCATTATCCATTTTTTATTTACTATTTTATTATTGCAGTTATTGAAAACATCGGCAGGCTATATCTCTGTGTTACTTGCCAATCGAGATTAATGACATCGCGATTAGTAAAAAATTTAGTCGATATTTTAGTATAAAATTTAAGAAAATTTGATAGATTTTTAGTATGACATAATAATGAAAAATAAAATGTAATTTTTGTTATATACGTATTTATAGTATAAGGTCAAACATGACAAAATGTAGAAAATATGAGATTGCTGTATATTTGCTAATAAGAATAAAATCAAGTAAGACAAATTGCGCGATCAGAAAAATTATAAATCATTTTGTAATTATAAAGATACTGAAACATTATCAATGTTGTATGTACTTACACGTATCTTGAAACGTTTGAATCTATATAGATTTTGGTCTTTCTCTATTGTACGTGCTCAACTGCATGTTTCGTTGAGTTGTCCGGTCATTGTCCGGTTTATGTCATTAATTTCAAACATGCCTGTGTCCCATTTATTCTCTGAATGTTCAGACTGAATTATCGTCGTCTCATTATGACTACCGCTGAAGGTGGTAAAGAATTATCATAATACATCGTCCAAGTGCTCATTTTAATAGCAATTCTTTCATGTAGTGAGCAATTTTTATGAATGAGATGAAAGTAATCGAATTTTCGAATTAGATTCCTAAACAAAATCACTTAATCTATATGATTTAAGATGAAATTATTTTTTGTTATAGATATATAAAATGAAATAATTTCTGTAATAGATTCGTTCAAGCTATCGATGACACTTTAAATGATGCTCATTCTATATTTTTCTTATTTGCTCTAAGAAAAATATTTATTAAAACCTAATAAATTTTATTTGATTGAAAAAGTGATTTATTTAATATATTTCTATCAAAATAATTATTTGATTGATATTAATATATTTTTTAATAAAAAAAAATGTTTCTTAATTCTGGAAAAAATATTTTGTTTAGATTGAAAAAATGTTTATTTGACTTGAAGAAATAAAGCTTCAAGTAGAAGAAAAAGATGTCAATTAAAGGGAATATTTTTTAATATCAAAGAAATATTTCTTCTAATTACAAAAAAATATTTTCTAATAACAAAAAATATTTTTTTTAATTATCAGCTAATTTTTAAACAGAAGTTCCTATTTACATTATATTTTTATTTTTTTCTTTAGAAAAAAATACGTATGAGACTTTAACTGCTTAGTTTAATTTAAATTGTATGTGGAGAATTTACTTACTCTGCTGAGATTCAAACCTGAGACAGAGGGGACGGTGTTGATGTGTCAGCGTCATCTAAATGAGGACGCTGACCATCCTGATTTCGATATCTCTATTGTAGAAATGCCAGGTTGCATTTCTGCATAGCGACGTTTGGTAATTCGGAGCCGTGGCCCCGTTTATGGTCTTTGACATACTTTATCGTTGCGCTTAGAACATCCCTCCCCCGTTGGAGAGAGAAAACGGAGGGACGACGTTTTCGTTTTACAATAGTTTTTCCCGTGTACAATATTTTATTATAATCGTTTGATTTTTTACCAATTACTTTATTTCTATTCGCTGATTTCGTTACGGCGGGTTTTCTTTTAATTTACAGCGATGTACTCTTATCTTTTGTCTTATGTCGCTGTTGCGGCGTTCTATAACAATGGTGTTATCATTATTTTTTGTAATGGTTTGTAATTTTCTTAGTATCTGTATTATAACTATAATTACAATTATAATGATTATTCCACTCGGCGCGGTTGAATAGATTAAATATTTATGTTTTTGGAAAGAACTTTGATTTTCTAGATCTTGCTGTATTTCGGACAATCTATTTCCTAAATTTGTTAATTCCGCGGGGTTCCGTATTACCTTTTTCAGTGTTAAAGTTTGTGTTGTGTTGTTTTTGTTTTGATTCGCTGTGATTTCTTGAGAAAACGTGAGATTATATTCTTGTATACTTATTTGTATGTCGTTAATTTCAAAAGTCTCTTGGGTCTGTATTATAGTGTCTTCTATTGTAAGTCTACATTGCTGTTGAAATTGGATAATTCCTAATTTTAAAGTTTTCTCTCGGCATTCCTTATTATGTTTACAATCTGTCATTATCGGTTGTGCGCTATGCATTGAATACAGCCAATTGTTGTTTTTTATCAATGAAATGATTACAGTGTGATTTATGTTGACGTAATTAATATTACAATTTTCGAGTGTTTTTTGTGCGGTGTACATTTGGAACTCACAGGGTGAATCGGAGTGTATACGATATATTGGGGTATTGTGAGAATATGTGTACCGATTCCCTAACTTAATACATTTGTTTAACTCGTTTTCGGTCAAAACTAGGTATGTTTTACCTTCTGTGTTAACAGCGATTTTTGTATGTATGACGTCTGTCAGTGCAAATACGTTATCATGAACATGTATGGGAAGAGGTATTACTTGTACTATTTCATAAGCTGGGTAAGTTATCAACGGTATCTTTACCAGGTGTAGAAGTTTGAAACCGGAATTTTTTGTAAAAATTACACATCTGTTGTTTAAAAATGATAAAAAATATTTTATTCAAAATAATGTCCATTGCTTTTTATACATTTTTTCCACCCCTCCGGCAGTTTATGAATGCCACCCCAAAAAAACATTTCTTCCTTTGAAGCGAACCAGCTATCGAGTCATTTTCGTACATTTTCATACGAATTGAAGCGTTGTTCAGCGAGAGCGTGTCCCATTGATGCGGATAGATGATAATCGGACGGAGCCAAGTCTGGAGAATAAGCCGCATGCGTTAGTATTTCCCAACTGAACGCCTCGATCGTTTCTCTGATCCGTTTTGCTGTGTGTGATGGGGCATTACCATGGAGCAAAATGACTTTGTGTTGCCTTTTTCCATATTCCGGTCGTTTTTCACGCGATTTAAATCGAAAATTTGCTGTTGGTAGCGATCAGTGTTAACGGTTTCACTAGGTTTTAGCAGNAAAAACCAATGCTGTCCGCGAATCGTAGTTCGTAGGCACAAAACTCGACATGTTTAAGATTATAGAAAAATATACCGGTGTATGGAACTTGGGTTGTTGTGTGTTGTAAATCTTCGTCAGCTGTTAGATGATGGCGCTGCAGAAGCGGTCTTACGGCCCCTAAACTGATGGCTAACACCATCTATAGGGAAATTCCGGTTTCATACTTCTACACCTGGTAAAATTCTTTATATATTTCTTTTTTTATAATACGCGCTAATTGTTATATATCTGCTTATTTGCAGCCAATTTTCTACTGAAAGAATAATTGTAAAATGAATACTTTCAGGTAGATGTATTACTGTTTCTTTAAGATTTTTAATTATTTCTTCTACCGGTGTTATCTGTGGCAATTTTCCTTGATTTATGTTATTTAGATAAATCATTATATTTTCTTGATCGCGCATAAGATCGGTAATTTCTGCATTTAGAATTGTAAAATGTTCATTTACCTCTTTCCCTTCGATAAATTAACTTTGTTTTATGGCAAGTTTACTTATGCTAGTTATCAATAAGTCATTGTTTTCCTGTATCGTTTCTTCGATGGTTTTCATGTGTCCTATTGTTTTATTTAAAATTTGTAACTGATTTGCCACCGTATGTTTTAGAGTTTGCTGGTTATTTTCTAGTAGACTTAATTGTTCATTTATTATTTTTTCGTCGTTTGCGTCCATTATTCCGAATAGGGTTTTTGTTATAGAGCCTACTCCGTCAATTATGCCTCGTCGTAAATTAGGGGTGCTTTTAAATATATTTTTTATACTGTCTGTTGTTTTGCGTACTCGTTCTAGATTTTTTTCTGTAATTTTGCGCAAGTTTGCACATATGCGCGAGGAGTGGCATGTTAGCATTGTTTGATGAAGATATTCTTTTATTTTGTTATAGCGATGGTTTAGAGATTCGATGTCCAGTTTAATTACCACCTTCCAAGTTGCGACTACCTGGTGAAGTTGTCCCAGTTTATTAAAGTATAGCCCTGGTATATTCCGAAATTCTTGAAGTATGTAGGGCTTTTCTTGGAGCTCCCTCGTTGTGTATATAATGCTACTGAATATGGTCATCCTGCAATTAAATAGTGAAGGAAGAATGTGAGTTGTGCCTTCTTCCGATATTTATTCTTCTTCGTAGTCGTATTTCGCTCGTATGTGGTGTTTGTTTTTTTTTTACATTAGTTATTAATGTAGTGTTTTAGGCGATTTGCGTGAGTTGTTAGGGTTTTTCGACCTCTTTTTATAATGTAGTTAACATCAGAGTGTATTTTTATTATTTCATACGGCCCTATCCACATAGCGTCGAGTTTCTTTGATCTTTCTCGGCGTATGGTTTCATCGTATAATAATACTTTATCGCCTACTTCGTAATGGATCCCTTTTGTTTTTTGATCGTAGTATCGTTTGCTCTTCATTTTTTCTTCTTTGACATGTTCCCTTGCTAGCTGATTTGTTGCGCGTAATCTCTGTTTGAGTTCTTGAGCGTAATCGTCGAAGGTGTATGCAGCTTCAGGTTTTGATATACGACAAAGGGTAATGTCGCTTCATGTCCGTATAATAGTTCAAATGGTGTATAGCCTGTGCTCGGATGCGGGGTCGTGTTATATGTAAAAATTGCGTATGGTATCCATTTATCCCAGTCTATTTGTTCGCTATTAATGTAATGTCTTAGGTATTCTGCTAATGTTCTACGCGAGTGTTCTAGCGCGTCATTACTTTGCGGATGATACGCGGTTGTTTGTATTTTTTGTATTCTCAATAATTTGCAAGTGTTTTCGAACACATTGCTTAGGAAATTCGTTCTTTGATCCGTTAGTATTTTGTCAGGGACCTCGTATTCCAAAATTATTTTGTTTACAAATTCTTTAGCGATAGTTGAGGCTTCTTGATTTGTTATAGGTATCGCGTTACTGAATTTAGTTAAGTTGTCTTGAAATGTTAGTACGTATTTATTTCCATTTCCTGTTACTGTCAATGGCCTTACTACGCCTAATGCGCATTTTTCAAATGGTTTGCGCGGCGTGATTACTAGAGGCATTTTAGTTTTTTGGGAAAATTTGTTTCTTTGGCAAAGCTCGCATTTATTAATGTAATTTTTTATATCGGCCACCATATTTTTCCATTGGTGATTTTGCCGTATCCTGTTTATTGTCCTTTGCACACCTTGATGTCCTCCTAGAAATGCATCGTGATATTCATAAAGTATTTGTCTTTTTTCTTCCTCGGTATAGTTCCGAGGCTTTTCTGTTTCGTCAGCATATTTTTCTTCAGCGTATTCCTCTTCTTCGTCTTTTTCCTCTTCCTCCTCCAGCGCGCCTATCTTTAAGACAGGTCGTATTATATTTCTGCTAAGCGCGTCGGCGTTTGTGTTCGCTCGTCCGGATTTGTGTATAATTTCGTATTCATATTCTTCTAATTTTAGTCGCCACCCGATTAATCGTTATCCGGGGTCGGTGACGTTAAATAGCCATATCAGCGGTTTATGGTTGGTTATTATTTTGAATTTTGTTCCATATACATATGGGCGAAAATGTTTCACTGCCCATACTATTGCTAGCAGTTTTTTTTCTGTTGTGCCGTAATTTTGTTCTGCGCGAGATAATACGCGGCTAGCGTAAGCTATAGGGTTGTCTTTTCCTATCGGCCCTTGTGACAATATAGCTCCTATCGCGTAATCCGAAGCGTCAGTGGTAATGATAAATTCCTTGTCGATTTTCGGATATTTTAGTACAGTTGTCAATTTTTCCTTTAATGTTATGAACCCTTGTTCTTGTTCTTTTGCCCATTCAAATGGTGCTTCTTTTTTTGTTAATTTTGTTAAGGGGCGTGTTATCTCAGAAAAATTTTCTATAAACCTTCGGTAGTATCCCGCTAAGCCTATAAAGGATTGTATATCTTTGACCTTTTTCGTAACTGGAAACTTGTGTATTGCCTCTAATTTTGATGGTTCGGATAAAATTCCCTTTTCTGAAATTATATGCTCTAAGTATGTAACTTCTTTCCGTAGGAAATTGCACTTGTCTGGCTGTAGTTTTAAATTGCTCTGGCGCAATCTCCTTAACACAGTGATCAATTTTTTGTTATGGTCCTCCAGGCTGGACCCATAGATGATGATGTCGTCTAAATATACCAGGCATTTTATACCTTGTAGTCCTGCTAGTACTATATTCATTAGTCGTTGAAAGGTTGCTGGTGCGTTTTTTAATCCGAAAGGCATTTGGTTGAACTCGAAATGTCCTGTGGGTGTTGAGAATGCCGTTTTATGCTTATCTTGTTTGTCCATTGGAATTTGATGATAACCTGACGCTAAATCTAGTGTTGTGAAATATTTTGCATTGCCAAGCTGGTCTAGGATATCATTTATGTTTGGTAACGGGAAAGAATCTCCAACCGTTAGATCATTTAATTTTCTGAAATCGATCACAACTCGCAATTTGGTTTTTCCGGTCGCGTCGGTTTTCTTCAGCACTACCAATAGGGGAGCATTCCATTGGCTGGTGCTAGGACGAACGATGTCAGCATCGAACATGTCTCGTACTTGTCGATCTACTTCTTGCTTATGCTTCTCGGGCAGACGATACGGTTTTATATTTACCGGCGTTACATTACCTCGAGTAGCAATACAATGCTCCACCACTGTAGTGTGAGTGAGATGGTCTTCTTTGAGGAAGAATACATCGCTGAAATCCTCACAAATTGCGTGTATTGTTTTTTGCTCTTCATAGTTTAAATGTTGCAGGCGTAATAGTTGCTTTAATTTTTCTGGTCGTGTTTGCATCCTGTATTCATGTTTCTGTCTCGTATTAATTAGATTTATTTCTTTCTCGTTAGTATGTGGCATGTCTTCTAAGGTCACATACGGGGTGGCTATTTCGACTGCATCCTCCGTAGTATTTATGACGCTCACGTTACAAGTGTAATTATTTGGTTTTACCAGGCAATTCCCAATAAAATCTCCAGGTTTTCTCTCTTCAGCTGTAACTATTCCTATTGAATTTACGTTCGTGGTGACTTTTATTATTTTTTCACTTCGGGTAGGCATCTGATATATTTGGTGGGGTAACAAACCTAAATTTTTCTCTAGAATTTTCAGTTTCCTGCTTTGATAGTCGCAGGTCATGTTATACGCCTGCAGGAAATCTACTCCTAATATTCCCTCGTATTCGATGGGGAAATTATCTTTTACTACGTAGATTTTGTGCTGTAGGACTGTTCTCCCTAGTTTTATGGTTGCTATAAATTTGCCTAGCGTGCTTGCTTGGTGTCCGGTTACTCCGATCAGTGTTATTTCATCTATAGTTAGAGGAGTTTCCCCTTTTAAGGTACGTACTTTTACAAAACTAATTGACGACCCGGTATCCAATAAGAGCGGAATTTTTCTTCGTCTGGTCTTGTTTATCGGGAGTATTACTAAGTCCAGTCCTCCGTGTGTTTGCTTTGCCTTCCTCACTTGATTGATTTGAAATTCTTGGGCACTTTGTGCTTTATTTTCTCTTTCCTGCCTTTCGTTTTTGTTTTTGCTTTCATTGGTTGGACCTTCTTGGTTCATTCCACGCCTATCTGTCGAGGCGATATTTGTATTTTGTCGCCCTTCGCGACGATCGAGGTTAGGTGCAGCGTGTTTGGCCGGCTTCCCATGCAGATTCCAGCATTCTTCGCGTGTATGTCCTATCTTTTTACAGTGTGTGCAATATTTTTTTACCGCGTTTACGCGAAGGTATTCACTTGTTGTTGGTAGGGTAAATCGGTTCGCGTAACGGCTAGTACGACAATCTTTCCCTAGATGTCCTATTTTGCCGCATTTATGACACGTCGGGGATCTAGTTTAGTTTTATTAACTTAACTTTTAGTTTAGTTTTACTAACGTAACTTTTTTAGTTTTCTCGGGCGCGCGGATGTGTCGTCGATCGACTATTATATGGGAGTGCAGTTTCCCGATTATTATAATAGTTCGTTAGTCCTCTTACCCTTTCTTCCTCTATAGTTCCGGCGATTGCTTCGGCTAGCGTAGCGGGAGCTCGGGATCGTACTATGATTTGCAGCTTATTATTTAACCCGAGTTGGTAATTTATTAAAGCTTGAGATTTTATATATTCGTGTATGGTTTTTTTTCTGCCGGTATGCTGCAAGTTTATCAACTCTCTTTCCGTAGTCTCGCGCGTCTTCTCCGGGCTTCTGCCGTAAAAAATTAAATTCGCGTTGTAGCCGTGTAGTTGACCTTTTTCTCGAATTGCGAGCCTAGTATTTCTTTCAATTGTCGATAAGTTGTTACATCTCGGTTTTCCATTTCTGTCATGGCCAGTCCCTTCAATTTCGTGCAGGTTATTGCCATACTTAACGCGATTTCCTCCGAGGGTGTATTAAAGCGTAGGCGTAATTGCAGGCGCGTAAGAATTCCTTAAGATTCTCTTCACTGGAGCCATCGAAAGTCGGTATCAAGTCCCTAGTCTCCTTTATTCATTGTCTGTTAGCGTCGGTTATAAATGAATTCAACGCGTGACTGTCTTCTGAGAAGGGGTCTTGTGTCGGTATGTGGTCGTACGTTCTGTCTCTGTTCCAGAGCCTCGTTTGTACGTTAGTGAACCTTTCCGTGTTATTCTGTTGTAGTACGTTAAACTTCTCGTCTAATGCGGCTACGCGGGCTCTGAGGTTTTGTATCTGACCTATTAAGACTTCCACTAGGGAGTCACGTTCTCCTCCCCTATTGCCTCTTGATAAAGGGTTTTCCTCCATGTTACCGTTTTTACGCTGCGCGACTGTGGTTCGTAATCTATCAATTTCCTCATCTATCGCGGAACCGTCAATATGAGGTACATCTTGTTCTGTACGCCTGTCCATATTGAAGTTATCAAGTACTTCGCTCGGATCGAAAACACTAGCGTCGTATGAATTTAAAGAAAATTCTCCTCTGTCTGACACATCAGTAATGGTACTATTACGCGGCAAGTTTCTCTGTCGCCTAACGTGTGAAGTTACTGGCAATACACTATTACCGATTTCATTCAAACGGAAATTCGCGTTCTGTTACAACGTGTATCAGGGGCTGTTCTTCATTTGAACCTTCAAGTACAGCTAGCGCGTCTTGTATTCCTTCTCGTATACTTTGCGCGGTGCTACTTAGTACGTTATCGAAATTCTGGTTTACTCGTTCGGCTAGCTGTCTTAGTATACGAGGTCTGTTCAAAAAGTATCGCGAATTTTGTGTTTTTTTTTTTTAATTATTTATTTATTCATGAATATCTATTTTGTCTCCTTCAAAGTAATCCCCATCAGATATTATACACTTGTGCCAAAGTTTTTTCCAATCCTCGAAGCACTTCAAAAAATCATTTTTTGTGATCTTGTTCAGCTCCTCCTTTGATGCCGTCTTTATCTCCTCAATCGTAACGTAGCGTCGTCCTTTCATGTGCCTCTTCAGTTTCGGGAACAAGAAAAAGTCACAGGGGGCCAGGTCTGGGAAATACGGTGACTGCGGCATTAGTGTGTTGTTTTTGGCCAAAAATTCGTGCACAAGCAACGATGTGTGAGCAGGGGCGTTATCATGGTGCAAAAGACAATTTTTGTTCTTCCACAAATCCGGGCGTTTCTGGCGGATTGCTTGGCGCAAATTGCGCATAACTTGCAGGTAATATTCCTTATTGACCGTTCTACCCTGTGGCAAGAACTCATGATGCACCACGCCCCTGCAATCGAAGAAAACTGTAAGCAAAACCTTC
>NW_014554185.1:38795-59760 GCF_001313825.1 Dinoponera quadriceps
ATTGAGCTTTGGTTTCCACGTCATAACCATAAACCCATGATTCGTCACCAGTTATGACCCTCTGGAGCAAATTTGGGTCGTCGCGGACAGAGTCCAACAGCTCCTCAGCAATGTCAATGCGATGCTGTTTTTGGTAGAAATTGAGCAATTTTGGTACCAATTTCGCGGCGACTTGTCTCATGTCCAAATCATTAGTAAAAATCGAATGGCACGATCGATATGTTTAGGTCCCCCAATCGATATGTTTAGGTCCTCAGCAACTTCTCTAACGGTGATTCGACGATTGGCCAATACTATTTTCTTCACTTCATCAATGTTTTCGTCTGTTGTTGACGTGCTCGGGCGTCCGGCACGCTCTTCGTCGTTCACATCTTCNCATTTTGTACCACCGATAAACGTTGCTTCGGTCCAAGGTAGCTTCACCATATGCTACAGTCAACATTCGGAATGCGTCCGCGCACTTAATTTTGTTAGATTCTTTGATCCATTTTTTGGAATAGGCAAAAATCGAAGACGAGCCAAAACACGTTCAAGCAAAACAGCTGTCAAAGATAAACTGAATGTTCAAAATGGCCGAACTTGTCGGCATAAGTGAGGGACATGAGTACCAACATAACGCCACAAAAAAATCGAAAATCGAATATACGTAACCCGCGGAAATTCAAAATTCGCGATACTTTTTGAACAGACCTCGTATACGCCGCAGGTGCGCTATGCAGCCAGGATCTGTTCTTGCACGGATTACACGGTATATTACTACCTTCAGACATTCACGCAGACGGCTTGGCTTCTCGCGTATGTGTATGTATGTGCTTGTGTGTATTATACTAGGACTGACATTAAGAAGACGGCACGCATATCGACGGGTCGCGCTGTCTCGTTCTCGCACGGTTCGTTATCGGTGCTCTCATTGTCCGGCGTCGAGTTGCCTGGCGCTGGTCGCTGCGTTGAGGTAGATCGTTTCTACTGCCTTTGCTGCGTCGTCGCCTGCTCTACTATCGTGGTTGGTCCGTGTAGGTGGTCGTAGCTCCGACGTTCGTTCCTTCTATATTGCTACGTAGTTTTCCGTTCCCTTTACTAATTGTCCCAGGATTTGTTACTCACCGCTCTGTTGCGATTGCTTCTTCACAAAATCCTTCTCCTTTTTCTGTTGCAGGCTGTTGCTGGAAGGCAGATCCCACCAGCTGCCACCAGATTTGTTGCGCATCCGTAATGTGGGGTGCCCGTACAGTGCAGTAGAGCGGGAGAAGGCGGTGATAAATAAACTATCTTGTTGTAGAAAAAATTGAACTTGTCTTTATTACGTGTTCGCCCGATACAATATTACGTACGCGTCCGACAGCGTACCCGAGAGTTGAGAGTTAGAGTCGCACACGCGCCGGTCTTACATCCCTTTTTATCCTCTTCCTATGTCTTAATCAGAGGGGACGGTATTGATGTGTCAGCGTCATCTAAATGAGGACGCTGACCATCCTGATTTTAATATCTCTATTGCAGGAATGCCAGGTTGCATTTCTGCATAGCGACGTTTGGTAATTCGGAGCCGTGACCCCGTTTATGGTCTTTGACATACTTTATCGTTGCACTTACAACACTATGTAATATTTTTCGTTTAGTTTGTGTAATTGGTGTAGCTAATATACAGTCCTGACATTCAATTTCTATATAGGATTTACAGCACATTGTTACGAGATTAATGAATAGACAGAGAGTTTGATATTATAACCATAATTTCGATGTGCTGGTTAATGTTACGTCCTGGGTGTACCGGAAACTATGAATCTCTCTTTTTAATTATATGATTGGGAAACAGACGGATTTCGGGCAAGTGCTAACAAAGATAAAAGTACATTGGCCGCCGTTAAACGTACCGTATGGTTCCCCAGGCGTTTATCACTCATTCCGCCTTCATGTAAGGTATGTAGTTTATTTACATCCTGGGTACCCCGGGGACGATAGATTCGTTTTTTTTATATAATTAAGATATCTTGCCGCCTCTACGTTAGACACGTATGTGTCCATACTGGGTATGGTACCCACCTAGATAGCAACGGATTCCTTTTCTTATGATTATAAAACTAACAAATTTGATCAAGCGGTTTATGAAAAGATACGAGTACACGCCGCCCACATATGTCATAAGGCTCCCGATGGGGCTGCGATCTATCCATCCTTGTACACAGTCGGTAGAACAAGGGTCCTCCTATGCGATTAGGTTCTTAAAATTGTTTATATTAATACTAGGAATTTTTCAGAGTAACCGTCTCCCACGCAACCTCCTCTCATTGGTGGACGTCATCCACCACCCCCTGAAATCCTTCCTATATAAGCCTTACCTTTTTTGCCGCGAGCGCAGTTACAATAGTAGTTTTTCTTGCAGTCAGTCAGTCAGTAAGTGACAGTCACAGTCACAGTTACAATTACAGTTCAGTCTAGTTTAGTTCAGTCCAGACCAGTTCAAGTTCAATACAGTACAGTCGAGTCCAGTTCAAGTTATAGTTACAATTAGAGTTACAGTCGCAGTCACAGTTGCAGTTCTTAGTGTCAGTTCTTAGTTAGTCAGTCTTAGTTTAGTTTTCAGCAGTCCACAACCATAGTCTAGTCCAGCCTTCGTCTTCGTCTTCATTTGTCCTCGTCAGTCTATTGATTCATCTAAATCGTAAGTCTCCATTTTATATTTAAACATGACTTTTAACCATTTCAATCCAATTTCCAATCCCACTTCATCCCTCTAAACACATACCTGCACTGCGTGATTATTGTTTTCTTTATATTATATAATGATGTTTTCCTCGCTATACCGATATGTTAAACATTCTTGTTGCGTTATATCCGATTGTATTAAATTAAGTTACACGAATTACCTTTTGCTTAATCTCATTTTAATCTTCATCTTGTATTTAGCGTTATTCCAGTAATGCTGATTTATAAAAATTTGTATGTAGCGTTATTCCAGTAATGCTGATTTATAAAAATTTGTTTAATGTTAATCCACATATTTCATTGTTTAACTTTAGCTAACCCTTTCATCTTTTAAATGTTGTATCTTTTACAATGACTTTTCTTATCAACTTACCACTATTATTAATCCATCCGAGAACCAAATTATATTATTAATAAACTGTTTTATTCAAAATGCCCTAAATTTAATCAAGTCGTTAAAACTATTTATTCATCTCCTTTCAATTACCTAAATATAAATTCCCCTCTCAACACACTCATATGGTCCTATCCCAGGTAAAGATTTTAAGTTCTTTGACCTAAATAAAGGACCACCTAACGTACGTTCTGTAAACGGAGTAAATGAGCCTCTCCGGACCTTGACCTGATCTGCAGACCTAGTACGTTTAGGACTCGCCAGTGTGCGAGTAAACAATTTTGTTGCGTTCGTCCTCTTCCAGGACGTAACAC
Organism: Dinoponera quadriceps; assembly: GCF_001313825.1. NCBI lineage: Eukaryota > Metazoa > Arthropoda > Insecta > Hymenoptera > Formicidae > Dinoponera > Dinoponera quadriceps. The sequence goes on from NW_014554185.1 coordinate 42,207, forward strand.
TAATATAACCCTGCTATTGGCGATATAGTAGCCAGATTGCATATTTTAGAAAAGTTAGCGCCATCTACTACCATATTTTCTATCTATTGACTAGACAGCAGCTAGACAATAAAAGATTGATTAAGAATATTTAGCTAGTCACGAACTAGTAACTGGCTAGGAAACTCATCTAGTCATTACTATCTAGCTACTAGTCTTGAAATCTATTCTACTAGATTCATTTCTTCTCTTGTTAAACTTTTTTATAATAGAAAGATATAGACAATGCTAAAATATTATTAAAGTGCCCTGGACAACACTTATTACCTTATTAATGAATTATTTGTTTCTATTAGTTGCAATATTTTTAATGAAGAAGGTCAGTTTGTCAATTACATAGTTATGTTGGTTTGTCTCCGAGATTTTATGTTTTATTATTAAAATTTGCTCTGGCAATAAATTACTTTTAGTTGTTTCTGTTTTGGAAGTTTTATATTGTTTAGTCTGATGTGTTTCAATCGCACGCGCTATAATAAATATCAAAATTTATTATATTTATATTAAGTGAGCTCGTACACGTTTTACATTCACTATCAAAATTTGATTTTCTCTATATTATATAATGATGATAGACGTTAACTGCCAAATCATCGGCGACCTTGTCTTTCTCGTTGCACGGCTATGTTTTGACTATACTCTGAGGATGTCCGCAGCTGTTGAAAATTCATTAATAATACACTGTCAGATACTCGTCTAATTTACAATTCTCTCTTCCAGTGGCTAAACATTTCATTGGCAACATAAAAAGTTTCGATAAACTGGTGTCATTGCTCGCATCTCTTAAAATTTTCATTGGCCACCGGCTCGTTTCGCATCCTCACAAGAGAAACTCGTGGTTATACCCCTTCAGTTGCGAATTGTTCGACGGCGAAAAAGAAGAAAAAAGTCATTAAAAACCATGAAAACTATGATTCGTTCTGCCGATGCCGCGATTATAATTTATTCATTCATCCCTTCCGCCAGTTGAACATGTTAACAACGCGATAATGCGATAATCTTCGTCATTCTTGTTGGGTTACCTATTGTGATATGTATGATGATATGGTCATTTTGTGTCTGAAAAATTTTGCGGAAAGTATGCGTGATAACAATCTATCGAAGGTGGGAGTGATCATTCATCAATGAGGCAAGACAGTCCCTTTTGCTCTTGGAATGGATCGTTCAAACGGATACAATGGTGCACTTCACATCTTCATCAGTTAATAATTTCCAGAGTAGTTGTAATAATTATATAGTAAAATTTAAGTAAATTTTTCTTCGAGAAAAAAATAATCAATTGTGTGTTTCTCAATTAGTTTTCACACATATTCGCAATATCTCGACATGTGAAAAGTTACGCAATATGTAAAGTTATATTTTGTCATCATCACGTACATGTTTTTGACATACCGAAGTCTGACCAGTTGATCGTTCAGATCTAGAATGGGCGATCGGTTTAAATCGCCGCATGTTGAAAATTGTCGGATTGTGGCCGCCGCAAAACAAAGATACGAATGTTGTCCTATCGAAATTTCAATTGTTGCTCAACATCGCCACACTAATGTTTATACTGATACCGGCATTATGGTCGTTGTTAAGGATATGGGGCGACATGATGCTAATGATAGACAATCTGCAGTATACCTTACCACTGTTAATCTCAGCACTGAAAATGTCTATTCTTTGGAGCAAGAAAAAAGGTACATGTTACAGAATTTGATTTTCTCTCAGCATGTTCTGTACGTTCATACTAAAGAAACATGAAACGTATAAAAATATTTATGTATACTCATTAACACATCATTAATAAATTCATATCTTCAAATAACTAACAAATTTTATATTTCGCGATGCTACATATTTTTTTATATTGAAGTCTGATTACAACTAGTCTTTTGACTAAAGAGTAATTTAATTCTGATATCATCTTAATAACTATATAGATAATTTAAGTTTTACCCAGCGGTGTCACTTAATTTCTTCTGTTTATACCAGTTCAAATGGTTTCACCTTTTTGTGTCTTCTTGTCATTTCTCTAATGTCCAGTAGCTTTACTACTTCATCATTATTATGGTTATGAAGCATTTCTTCTTGGCTTTTCACCACCCTTCCAATTTCATTAACCATCATTTTCACCCTCAGATCTCTGTGTAGGTCACTGTTTTTAACGTATTAGGGAGCACTTACTATGTTCCTTAGAACTTTATTTTGGAATCTTTGGATTATGCTGATGTTTGTCTGTTTTTTACATCCCCAGAGCTGCAAGCCGTACATCCATATTAGCTTTAGAACTTGCTTATACAGTAGTATTTTATTTCGTATTATAAGTTCTGATTTCCTGCCTAGTAGCCAATTCATTTTTTTATATTTTATTTCCAGTTCTTCCTTTTTCTTTTCGATATGTTCTTTCCATTTAAGTTTAACATCCAGTTTCATACCTAAGTATTTTGCCAAGTTTGCATATGGAATTACCTTATTATTAATAGTCACCGGATATCCGTTAATTTTATTATTATTATAATCGACATGCGATGATATTGCCTTATTCAATTTTATTTGCCATTATTTCCGACTATTACTTTTTTATATTGGATTGATGCATAATTATCCGCCATTTATTTTTTGCGTAGTTATTACTTATGAATATTGGCGTTTGTTTACTTTTTTGATAAAGATCATTCTTCTATATTTACTTATTAGAAATGCGTGTTGAAAATCACACTCACTTGCGTTATATTATTCTCTATCTTCGAGAAAGGATGGACCGCAGCACAGTCATTCGGCGATTTCAACAATCTTTTTGGCAAAGGAACACGGCTGCCAGAAGTGCCTTATCGTCAAAATCCGATGGCCGTCTTCTTCCTGACTTGTCTTCCATGCTTGTGTGGTCAGATTTGAAACGAGAAAACCATTCTCGACACTGCCTTTCACTGATTGTTTCTTCGCCAAAAAGATCGTTGAGATTGCGGAATGACTGTGCTGCGGTCCATTCTTTCTCGAAGTGAGCATAATATAGATCATAATATGGCGCAGATGAATATGATTTTCGACACGCATTTCTATTAAGTAAATATAGAACAATAGTTTTTATTAACGAAATGAACGAACGCAAATATTTATAAGTAATAAATACGTAAAAAATAAACGGCTGATAATTATGCGTCAACCAAATATTAATTTTTGTAGTTTTCGCGTTGATTGCTTTATATTATTTCCGCGTTGCTACAGATAATCATATTTTTATGTTTAAATAAAGCTTTATGATAAAATTTCTATTAATGTTTCGTCTTTTTCGTTCGTATTTTGTTTTACTTCTAAACAATAATTTTTTTACTTCTATATTCTTCTATTCGCTACACGTAAAAAAATTATTATTATTATTATTATTATTATTATTATTATCGTTGTTGTTGTTAATATTATTAACACCTCTTCGCAGCTTTAGCGCCGCTAATTGATATGATCGCGAAGGACTGGACGAAGGTGAAGCTGAAAGAAGAACGAAACGTTATGTTGAAACGAGCCAAAATTACTCGCGTGTTCGCCATATGCGGAGGATTCATGATACTCTTGGCATTTTCAATCACTGTCGTTTTTCCGTGTTTCGGTCTGACACTCAGGCACGTGACGAACTTGACCGATCCTGGGAAACCTACGCCGATACAATCATACTACTTATATGATGTGACCGAAAGCCCGCAATTCGAGCTAACGCTTCTGATGCAAGGAATCGGTTTGGGCTTGTCAGGTCTCACTTACACCGGGGTGGACACTTTCTTTGGATTATTGGTCTTGCACATATGCGGTCAGCTAGAGAATCTGCACATTCGATTAACTAATTTGGGAAAAAATTTAAATTTCAAAGAGACATTAAAGTACAATATTATGGATCACGTCCGCTTGATCAGGTTATTAAGTTAGGTTTATAAAAGTGAATCATATTAATTATATTTAAAATAATCAATAATAATTAATTGTCATATATATATAATGATTTTAAATTATGATATTTCTTGAGACAATTGCAGATCTATTCAAGTCATCGATGACATTTTTAATTTAATGCTACTTGGTCTGATGTTCTTTTTCGGTGTACTATTTTGTCTTCAGGGGTTTTTAATAATTAATGTAAGTAAACAAGTCCTAAAATATGCTTTCTATTAAAAAAAAAATTGATGAGTCTTTCACTTCACAAGATTATATTACAAAATTAATAGACATGTTATTTTTGCTGAACTGGCTACCTTAACTTGTATTAGTTTTGTTACGTCCTGGAAGAGGATGTACGCAACAAATATCGCTTACTCGCGCACTCCCGAGTCTTAAACGTACTGGTAGGTCTGCAGATCAGGTCAAGGTCCGGAGAGGCCTACTTACTCCGATCACAGAACGTACGTTAGGTGGTCCTTTATTTAGGTCAAAGAACTTAATCTCTTTACCTGAGGTAGGACCATATGAGCGTGTTGAGAGGGGAATTTAGATTTAGGTAATTGAAGGGAAATGAATAAATAATTTTAACAACTTGGTTAAATTTAGGGCATTTTGAATAAAATATTTTATTAATTATACTAATAACATAATTTGGTTCTTACATGGGTTGATAATAGTGGTGAATTGATAAGAAAAGTCATTGTAAAAGATACAATATTTAAATGATGAAAGGGTCAGCTAAAGTTAAACTATGAGGTATATGGGTTAACATTAAACAACTTTTATAAATTAGCATTATTGGAATAATGAAAATATAAGATAAAGATTAAAGTAAAAAAAAAAAGTAATTCGTGCAACTTAATTTAATACAATCGGATTTATCGTAACAAGAATGTTTAACGTATCGGTATAGCGAGAAAAACATCATTATATAATACAAGGAAGATAATAATTACGCAGTGTATGTGTGTGTTTTAAGGAGTGAAGTGGGATTGGAGATTGGATTGAAATGATTAAAAGTCATGTTTAAATATGAAATAGAGACTTACGATTTAGGTGAATCGACTGCAGTGAATAGTACGTAGAACATGGGTTCGTTGATACTCAGCAGAAGAAGAAGAAAAAGAAAAATGACTGACTGACTGACTGACTGACTGACTCTGAATGGCTGACTGAGTGGCTGACTCTGGCTGACTCTGACTGACTGACTGAGTGACTGGTACTGTGGAGTGGCCAGAGAGTAAGGGTTTTATAGGGAAGATTTTTGGGGGTGACGGATGACGACCCCCAATGAGGAGAGTTTTCATGGAAAGCGGGAAATGGATATAGAAGATTAGAAAATTAGTAAAATCACGGATGCGTTTAGAAACCCATGACGCGTTTGGGTAGCGTATAATAATTACATCCTCTTTATGATAGCACTTACCCAAATCCGCTTATTTCCTGATCATAAAAAGAAATTTGTTGCTCCCACGGTACCCAGGATGCAATGAAATTATGTGCCTTAAGTGAAGGCGGATGAGATGACAGATATATTGGGAAACCCACGGCGCGTCATACGGCGAGCCCACGTAATCTTATCCCTTTTACGATAACGCTTGCCCGACATTCGTCTGCCTCCCGATTATATATAAAAAAAAAAGGAATCCGTACTTCCCGAGGTACCCAGGACGTAACAGTTTTTTTCTCTTCTTTCTTCCACAAAATCTTAATTGTATACCCAAATAACCAAATCTGTGCTAACAGAATTCGAGCGGACCCAGCTACAAATTTTTGATGGCAAAAAAGAACAAATCTAACACAATTCTGTTCTACCGTATTATATTGCCAAACTGCTACCAGAAATGCGACAAAATCTGTTGACAATGCAAGCAGATTAGCAACAGAAACCAAGCAGAACCTGTATCGATACGACTGCAGATTGGTGGCAAAAACCGAGCATATCTTGCTGCAAGTAGTTTGGTAACAGGTTCTGCGCAGTTTTTGCTGCCAGTCTGCTCACATTGTCTGTTAGCAGGCTCGTGTTATGGGTCTGTCTCCAAAACACGAGCTGAATGCGGGCACAGATGGTTATCGTTTCGGTGTGGGATTCTGATCAAATTTGCTGCCAATTTACACGCAGTCTGCGATCAATTTGCTTACTAGGTATCTGTTTTTTAAAATTTTATAAGTGTAATAAAACACTAATTCAGCGAGAAAGAACAGACCTAATGTTGCAGTTTCCAATGAGTTGCATACTAATAGTCTTCTTCTCACACAATGACTTGAGAATGTTGTATCATAGAGTTTAATTTAAACGTAAAGATTTATGACGGTTCAGGTCATTAATCAAGATGGTAGTGGGTTGTCGTTCATGCAGTTGATTTGGTTTGTCTCCGCCGGTTTATGTGTTTTGTTGCACATGTGTCTCTACTGTTTAGTGGGCGAATTTCTGTCAACGCAAGTGAGTACATATAATAACTGAGTAATAACTTTAACGATAATGTACTCTACATGAATGGTCTACTTTTGAGATCTACAATATCTTTTTAATCAATTTTGTTTTAATCAATATTTATTAAATGATTATAGTTTCGAGACACTTTTTAATTTAAATAACTGTTATTATTTTGCTAGATTCTGTTTTCAATAAATTTGTCACAAAAATATTATGCATAAGTCGTATCTTTTCAGTCTGAAGGAATAAGTCACGCTACGTATGAATACGTATGGTACACTTTAGAGCCGAACATAGCAAAGAACTTAATATTAATTATGCTTCGCGCAAAGAAACCGCTTCACATCACTGCTGGAAAAATGTTTCCTATGACGATGACTACGTTTTGTAATGTAAGTTACGTGTAACATAGAATAATCTTATAATCTTATTTTTATATTTTCTGTTTCACCTAAAATTTCCTGCTCACTTGTGAAAATAAGTAAATTTATTCATTTTTGTAATTTATTAGAACTTGATGAGTTCAAGTCTTTAAAAAATACTTGAATTTTTATATTTAATTATTTATTAAAATAAATATTTAATATTTAATTATTTATCGTTAAAAATTGTTGCAGTTATTAAAAACGTCGGCAGGCTATATATCTGTGTTACTTGCCAATCGAAACTAACAATAGTGTAATTACGTTTTAACTTATTATGACAATATATTGTGTTACGTTTTAACTTAGTATGACAATATATTGTAGCTCATATATTTCTTACATTAAAAAATAAATTGTTGACCGATATTTGTTTTAGTGGATGTACAAAATGCATATAAAATAAAATAAAAATATATTTTCTTCATATCATTATTTCATAAAATTTTGCTTCTTTCTCTCACGAGGGCGGTTCAATAAGTACCCGTGTTAGAAATGAAGACACCATTTTTTCAAAAAATTTTTTTTTATTTTTCAACATAGTCCCCTTTTAGAAAGATACACTTCTCCCAACGTTCCTGCCATTTTTTTAACCCCTCCAAAAAATAGGATTTGTCGAACTCTCCAAAATACGCCTCTGTCTCGGCGATGACTTCCTCGTTTGAGCTAAATTTTTTTCCCGCGAGCCATTTCTTCATGTTAGGGAACAAGAAAAAGTCGCAGGGAGCCAGATCGGGTGAATACGGGGGTGCGGCAGCAATTCATAACGCAATTCATGCAGTGTGACGGCGACAGCTCCGGATGAATGTGCTTTCCACCGTGAGCAATCGCGGCACCTATCGGGCCGACAATTTTTTCATCGCCAACTTATCATGTAAAATATTAATTGCCGTTCCGGTCGACACACCTACGGCCTTTGCTACTTCGCGCACTTTCGTTCGTCGATCAGCGAGAATCATGTGGACTTTTTGAATGATTTCCTCGGTAACCACCTCGGTAACGTCTGCCGGGCGTCCTGGTCGCTCCTCATCAAAAACGGATGTTCGCCCACGTTTAAATTCGTTGAACCAATATCTAACTGTGGTCATAGATGGCGAAGTGTCCCCATAAACAGCATCCAACTTTGCTTTTATCTCCTTGCATTTTTTCCCATTCAAAATCAAAAAGCGAATTACCGAACGATACTGCTCTTTTTCCATCTTAGCGAAAATCACGAAACATGTCTTACTCGAATGGCTGCCAAATCCAAACTAACCTATCAATCAGTCTGCAATTTGTTTTGCCGTCGTTTGATAGATGACAGCACACGATGATAACACCAACTTCCCTCAGGAACGCCCTCTGTCGTCTAACACGGGTACTTATTGAACCGCCCTCGTATATCTTGATTGAGATATCGTATTTGTTATTGATAAAAGATAACAATATATAAAAATACATCAGAAAAATATATAATAATATCTGTTTCGACATTCATTGTCAGTACTGAAAATCTATATTACACGTAACATGAACTAATTTTTTAGTACGAACAGTGAATTTCAAAACACACCTAATACGAGGGTGTTTGATAAGTAACTTGTTTTAATATTAAAGATAATTCAACAACAAACAAGTTGAATTTTGTAACATAGTTTATTTTTTGACATAGTCCCTTTGAAGTTCAACGCACTTGCTTCAAGGGCATATTTCTTTATGTTCGTGATTCCTTCGCGGAAGTAGATTTTTTCGAGGACCTCAAAATACTTTACCTCCTGCATGACCTCTTCATTTGATCCAAATTTTTGTCAAACCAAGAAAGTCTTGAGAAAGTTAAGTTTCAGAAACAGATGGTTATCCGAGTGAACTAGATCAGGTGAATAGGCTGGATGCGGAAGCAGTTCAAATCACAGTTCGGTTAATTTTTGCTTAACAGGACGGCTTGAATGCGCCGGTGCGTAATGGTGAAACAATACCTTCTTTTCTGGCAATTTTTGGATGTTTCTCTGCGACTGCTGCCTTTAATCAATCTAAAACTGATACATAGTATTCTCCAGTAGTGATTTTTCCCTTCTCGAGATAATTAATCAGGAGAATTCCTTTCGCATCCCAAAAAACTGATGCTACTACCTTCCTAGTGGATGGAATGCATTTTGCTCTTTTCGGAGCCGATTCGCCCCGTGCGATCCATTGTTTCAACTGCTGTTTAGTTTCCGGGATATAGTAGTGAATCCAAGTTTCGTCCATGGCTACAGAACGCCACAAAAATCCGCTAGATTCTTCTTAAATACTTGCAAACAGTCGACTGAAGTTCACATGCGAATTCGTTTTTGCTCTGATGTGAGCAAACGTGGCACCTATTTTGCGCAAAGTTTTTTCATGTGCAATTCATTGTGCAAAATGAAATGAACCCGCTCAGTTGAGATGCCTGCGGCCTCTGTTAACTTACGCACTTTCACTCGTTTATCGGTTAAAATCATATCAAAGATTTTATCGATGATTTTTGGTGTCACGGCTGATTTCAAGACTCCAGGACGTGATGCATTTTCGATGCTAGTTTTGCCATATTTGAATTTATTTACACAAAGTCGAACGGTTTCATAGGAAGGGCATAAGTCACCCAATGTAGGAGAAATCCTTTCAAGAATTTCCTTCGCTGTTTTCCCTTCCAGAAAAAAGAATTAAATCACACCTCGAATTCCAATTTTATCCATTTGTCAATGTCACTGTGTTCACATGAAACACTTCTGTTTAAGCAACTGTCAAACAACAAATTATTGTCAGAATAATTTGTAATCATAGAATATTCATCCATAGGAAGGATACTTTATGATCACATATACAGATGTCGTTTTCGTTCTCTATTAGTATGCGGACCAAGTTTCTTATCAAATATTCTCGAATATTAACCCTTTCGTTACGGGTGCCGACTATAATCGGCGCCCGCGCGACAACCTGTGTGTACAGGTGCCGACTATAATCGGCGTACGTGCGCGACCCCGAAAATTTGCAAATATGTAATTGACTGAATACTCATATTCTCATTTTTATGTTTTTCATATAATACGACAAAAAAGTTGTTAGCTCTTAAAGTAATATATATACAAGAGAATCCCAAAATGGTGTTGAAAGACGAAAAGTGCGAACATCGAAGACTACCGACGTGCAATATGCACACTTCGCGACGCGGTGCCCCGTTCAGTGGCGTCACTCCAGCGGCGCGGACTGCCGTAACAAAAGGGTTAAGTACGCGACTTAATTCTCGACCCCTAATTTCAATTGATGACGGTACCTATTCAAATTCATATATTTTTCCCGCTGTATATCGAAGCGCTATCTGTAAGCTTTAAAAGGCACTGTAATAATTGACAATTGTACTAACCTAATAAAAAAAAGCAGTAGTGAAAGCAATATTATTCGAGAAGCAACATTCGTAACGCTGCCATCTTTTTGCCTTTTACTTGGAAAAAGATGCCACTGAAGCTCAGAAAATGATTTGTGCGGCTTTGGGAGAGGATGCTGTTTCCTACAGTACCCGTAAGAAGTGGTTCTAGCGATTTAAGAGAGGAAATTTCGACTTTCATGAAAAATGTCTGGGACAGCCAAAAGAAGTCGAAGATAAGAAACTGAAACAACTTTAAGAAGAGAATTCTTATCGCACACTGTCAGAGCTCGCAAAGGAATTTGGAGTAACACGACAAGCCTTTTCTAAGCATCTGTACAAGCTGGAGAGGATTCAACAGGAGGGCCGTTGGATTCCCCACAACAGCTGAGAACACAAGTGACGCTATGATACTGCTGTTGCTCTCATTGATCTCTAGATTAAAAAAAAGCTTCCTGCATAAGATTGTGACCTGTGACAAAAAATGAATCTTCTATGATAATCCAATAAGGCGAAAATCATGGGTTTATCTGGGTAAGCCTTCGACCAGTACCAGGGATAGAAGTATAAAATCGGAATTTTTTTGTAAAAATTACACGTCTGTTGTTTGAAAATGATAAAAAATATTTTATTCAAAATAATGTCCATTGCTTTTTATACATTTTTTCCACCCCTCCGGCAGTTTATGAATGCCACCCCAAAAAAACATTTCTTCCTTTGAAGCGAACCAGCTATCGAGTCATTTTCGTACATTTTCATACGAATTGAAGCGTTGTTCAGCGAGAGCGTGTCCCATTGATGCGAATAGATGATAATCGGACGGAGCCAAGTCTGGAGAATAAGCCGCATGCGTTAGTACTTTCCAACTGAACGCCTCGATCGTTTCCCTGACCCGTTTTGCTGTGTGTGATGAGGCATTATCATGGAGCAAAATGACTTTGTGTTGCCTTTTTCCATATTCCGGTCGTTTTTCATGCGATTTAAATCTATCATTTACTGTTGGTAGCGATCAGTGTTAATGGTTTCAACAGGTTTTAGCAGCTCATAATAGATTACACCCTCCTGATCCCACCAAACACAGATCATTGTCTTCTTTCCAAAGCGATTACAGTGGATATCGATGGTTCGCCTGGATTCATCCATGATTTCTGACGCATAGGATTCTCAAAATATATCCATTTTTCATCACCTGTCATGATACGATGGACTTTCTTTTGTATCTGTCGAGCAGCATTTCACAAGTGGTTTTTCTATTTTCTTGCTGTCTTTCATTCAGTTCATGCGGAACCCATTTTCCCACTTTCTGAATCATGGCTTTCAAACGAATTGAGACAGCTTTCTGCGTCACATTCAATTCATCCGCGAGTTCTGGTTGAGTTTGGGTATCATCTTTATTCAATAAGGCTTGCAATTCTTTGTCTGCGAACTTTTTCGGTGGTTTCCCACGTTCTTCGTTTCTCACGTCAAAATCACCACTTTTGAATTTTTTCAACCACTCGAAACACTGTGTTTTACCAAGAGCATGTTCACCGTAAGTTTCGACAAGCATTCGATGCGCAGCAGTTTTCTTCAAATGATAACAAAAAAACCAATGCTGTCCGCAAATCGTAGTTCGTAGGCACAAAACTCGACATGTTTAAGGTTATAGAAAAATATACCGGTGTATGGAACTTGGGTTGTTGTGAGTTGAAAATCTTCGTCAGCTGTTAGATAATGGTGCTGCAGAAGCGGTCTTACGGTCCCTAAACTGATGGCTAGCACCATCTATAGGGAAATTCCGGTTTTATACTTCTACACCTGGTAATTTACAGGATGAGAGAAAAACGCGCGCGCGCGCTGGCGCGAGGAAGGAAGCGCTGACTCGCTCGCACGCTCGCGCCGAGTGCGATGTTTAGTCTCGTTCTCGGCACAATGGGCTTTGTTTGCAAAAGTTTTGAATCGCGTAATCAAGCCGAACGACTACCTATTTCCCGAGCCGTTTGCAGCGGTAGATTAAAAGGGCCGGTGGGACGTCGCGGGGCGCAAGAGAGCGGACGGAGAGGGCTCGTAATTCGCGCGAAGGTGTGCATTCTTCGGACGAGGCGGCGGTACGTCGCTCAAAAGCGGGCAAAAGGAAGTGCGCGAGAATGTGCGTGTAACGAGAGGGAAAGATAGAAAGAAAGAGAGAGAGTGAGAGCTTGGGACTCTTTTACATAATGCGGCGTGTTCCGCGCGAGTTACACGACGACACGGGAAATAAATGTGCGATGAAGCGGAGAATAAGGGAAGCTGGGTGAGGATGATGTGATGTGAAATTTCGACGAGCGGTTAAACGTCGCGGTCCCTCGGAGCGATCCGGCAAGTTAGAAAAAGCGGAAGAGGCTGAAGAAGCGGGAGAAGTTTATCCGTTTTACCTCTCATCGGGAGCGACATCGCGACTGTCGAATTATGCGGGCAGAAGTGCGAATCACCGAAAGTGGATGCAAGTTAGATAACGCACGTTGATAAGAAACGACGAAAGGGGGTGTTCAATATGTCATATCAATATATACGGCGGAAATGCTCTCGATCGATCTGGCGTATGTTATTCTCAAATATCATTAAAATTTTCCATCGTTGCCTCCGCGCGTTTCCGACGCGTTCGGATTTCACGGCGCGGCCAAACGAATAATCCGCGCCGCGGAGATCTCGTATCGTAAGGTATCCGTATTGCAAAAATTTCTATCCTGTAAAAATTTCACAAAGGCGCGCATCAGATCGCGCCGTAAAACTTCCGTATTATCGCGCGCCAGTTGTGAGAATTCCGCCTCGCGTGGAACGCCAGGGGACGCTCGGCGCGGAAATCTAACATTACAAACTTTTTCGGCGGATCTCTTTCTTTTTTTGTTCTCCCCTCACAATGTCCACGCCAAGAAGGTTTTGTTCTGCATCTGGTGGGATTGGAGAGGTGTGTTGTGTTACAAGTTGTTACAACCGGGTGAAACAATCACGGCAGATTGTTACCAATAACAATTGACCAATTTGAGCGATGCATTAGAAGAAAAAAAGCTATTTACTAGCCGAGGAATTCATAAAGTGATCTTGCTTCATGACAATGCCCGACCACATGTTGCGAAAACGACTCAGGACTATATCTTTGTGTTAGGCTGGGAACTTCTCCCGCACGCGGCATAAAGCCCAAATATGGCGTCTTCCGCCTACTATCTATTCCGGCCGCTGCAGCATCACATGACTGATACACATTTTGTAATTTGAAGAGATACAAAAATGAATTAATGACTTTATCGCTTCGAAGCCGGTGAGCTACTCTTCAAGGAATTCGCAAGCTACACAAAAGATGGGGAAAGGTCATTGATGCAAACGGGGAATATTTCGCTGATTAATATTTTTTGGTTTGTTTTTGAATAAAGATTGAATTTTACAAAAAAACTAAGAATTTTTTTTCGCCAAATATTAAATTGAAAATCGACATTCTTACCTCGTTCTCCGAGGAATAACTCTCGAACATGGTATAGGTCGTCGTCGATGATGTCCTCGTCGATGTTGTCGTAGAAATTGTTCGGGACGCCAAACATAGGATCGTCGTTGTAATTGTGGAAAACCTGTTCTTCTACGTTTCCTCTTGCACTATCGTCGGTGTCCTCGTCGTCGTCGCCGTCATTGTCAACGGTACTATTATCATCTTCGCAATCGTCCTCATCGTTGTCACCATCCTCTTCGTCCTCGTCGTCTTTACGATTGATGCGTGCGAGGACGTAGCCATCTTCGTCGTCGTTGTCGTCGTCATCATCCTTGTCGTCATTAGATTCGACATTTTTCGGGTTGTTTTTAAAATTGGCGTCGTCGTCGTGGACGTCGTCATCGTTGTCAGGGATGACAATAAGTTCTATCTCGTTTGGGTTATTTTATAAACATAAAATTTTATATTATCATCATATAAAAATCGATTTTAACAATGTGACGCAATCAATATTTTATTTGAATTTACGAAAACTTAAGTGTAGTTTCTTCTTCTTTTTCTTCGTTAACGACGTTGTTCGTGTTATTGACGGACAAAAGATCTCAGGATCGTATGGAAAAACGAGAATCTCCTTCGGTGCGACACCCCGAATTTCCTCTAATGTACGGATTCCTGAAATTGAATTTAATGTTATGAAGCTCACACGATAAAATATTTTAAATCTAACTTTTTCTCTCACTATTCACGCAATGCGTGGGATGGAGAAAGCGTTTCCTCCGTGCGACATTTATAGCCGCTTGAAAGACCTGTTTGCGTGAAATTGTCACAGAAGAAAACAGAAATCGATTTGAGGAAACGATAAACGTTAATTTTTAATTTCATCTTATTGTGAATCTTTTAAAATCGCAATGGAATAATCGCTTACCTGTTATGCGTAAGAGTATTTTCAATGAATCCCCACGTATCTTCCTCTTCTTCACCAAAGTTATGCTTAATTGAGACAATTTTTCTCGCAATTTGCAAAAGTTTTTCACCTTTTATTTTACCGCTGTTGTATAGTAACATCAAAAGTATACTGCTACGCACGCACATGCAAAACTGTAAAATAAATTATAGTTTTCCGTGTCATCAACGGAAATGAGAGATATATATTTCTCGTAATCGATGGTGGAGTTCGCGCAACACCACACAATAATTTATTCTAACACTGATGCACCAAATCGCGATATTTTTCTCTGTTGTACTATCGTTGAACACTAATGTTATATATTCGTGTTTCAAAGCATTTGCGCACGCAGGAAATCCGTACTAATATAGGACAAAGCACGGATTTTCAGCTGTATTTATAAGGAAAATCTTACTTCGCCCCCTTAAATTTCAGACATTTTTTTCGGGAAAATTAGGGAAAACTTATCTTTGACACAGATAGTGTAATGATAACCTGGCGAAAGTCTTGCGTTACAGTCCCTTCTTTCTCTTAAAGTCCCATAAATCCGCTATAAGTTTTGAATAGAGCAAAAACTTGTGTAATTTCAAAGGAAATTGATATTTTCTTTTCATTTGAAAGTATTAAAGACTTGCTTGTTAAATATTCTGAAATCCGACCACACAAAAATTTCAATAAACTTTCTAAGGCGTGACGCATACGAGTTTGAAAGATATCTAGATATACACAAAACTGGTATTCACATCAGCGAATACAATTCATTGGAGAAATCACATCCGAAGCGATAATACCCAACCTTTTTTGTAGTTTTTGTACAGCAATAAAAGAAGATAAAATTTAGGAGAGGATCTACCCTGAACCAACAACAACTTAAAGATATCCTCGGATAAAATGACTCATTCCGAGTTACTTCTTACATACCAACGGCTTGAGAAAATTCCACTTAAGATGATAATTTTCAAATAATGTTAACTAAAACGTTTTATTAAAACAACTACAAAATTTTTAAACATTTTTCCACATGCGCACACAACTTTCCCCCTATTTTTTCGATTTTCTGGAGAGTATATATTGCCGACTTGTTTTAGACAAAATTCAGTCACTCAAATTTCCTTTTTAGTATAGCTTTCGTTGCTATTAAGAAGAAAGCCCGTTTATACGCGAGTATTTTACCCTGGTAACAAGTTTCAGTGAAAAAATAATGGAAGGCATTAATGTTACTCGTGACATCAAGAAGTCGGAGCGCAGCACCAAAATGCCCATCACGATGGGAAACGAAAATTACATGGTTTTATCCACGATCTACGCATTCAAAACTTCTGATACAAAAAGGATTTATGTCTGCGACCGTTGAACGAAAATAGTGCGTTTGAGCCGACGATTAAATTATCTGGAAACTAAGCTACCAATATCTATTTCGATCGGGATACCTGAGAGAAATTTCAAAACAATATGGAACGTGCAGGTGATTACTTGCGAGGAATAATAAAAAAATATTCCGAATTCAATTCTCTTCAACGATACAAATATACATTTCACCACCTCCTAGCACAAACGATAATGGTAAGCTATCAACCTTAGAAGGAAGAAGAGGAGAAAAGTAATGTGGTGACTATCGATTCTTCTGTAGAGCCAACAACAAAGAAGCGTAAAACCTACATTCCTTGCATTGTGAAGCAGAAAACATCTTTTGACGGTCTCGAAAATGTTATGAAATGTGTAAACGTTTGATACGAGTAATTAATTTCGCTTGGAAAACTCGTCAGCGAATGCGTTCGATTTCTAATCACGGAAATGGAATTAAATCTGCCTGAGCCTACTATCGACGAGGACGTCGTGAAACAAACGCTTCTAAAAAAATCATTAGGAAATCGCGCAAAATGTGTGTCCGCAAATTAAAAATTTAAAATTTTTGGGCAACTACTTTGACATTGTATTTCATGAACTAACTTCTATTTATTTTAACGAAATTGTTACAACCATTATAATAAATAGTACAACATGACTTTTTAAATAAAATTAAACCATTATAATAAATAGTACAACGTGACTTTTAGACATCTCACCAACAGATAATCATTTTGTCAAGCATCTGGACGAGTTTTCGGCGGACAAAAATTTCAATGAAGAAAGAAATGTGAAAAATGCATTTAAGGAGTTTATCGATACACGCTCTTTAGATTTTTTTAGAAAGTGCATTGATGCATTTTGATCACGTTGGCAGAAGTGTATTGAAGTAGGTGGAAGCTATTTTGATTAGTTATGTAAGTTTTAAATTTGAAAAATACAAGTTTCAACTTGATATTTATAAACGGCCATTTCATTTGCATTAACCTAATATATTGTCACTTCCTGGGTGGTCCGCAACACGCGCGGCGGGAGCGGCTCCGCCACGCTGAGCAGCTAAATAAGCCGATGAGAGTATGTTTCGGAAGGTTATATGCGTGGATTTGAAGTGGGATCACGGAATAAATAGGATTATTAAGAAAATCATTAACCAAATAAAACAAAATGGAAATAAAATTAATTTTTCTTTTGCGAATTTCAATAATTTAGGCGTCGAGATGGCAATAGTATTTCGCTACGTCACGAAGAAATGAAATAAGATTGAGAACCGAACCGTATAGATTTAGTGATATTGGTTGTTATTATAATAATCTTATACTGATAACTTATGTTCGACGTCGAAATAATGCGAAATAATAATAGGGCGAGGGAAGTACGTCGCTTTAGAAAAAGAGAGAGACAGGCGGCCGGTCTGAGACTACTAGAGTTGGCTGCCGCGGGAGATTTCGTGCACTATCTGGCACTTGCTGATATACCGCACAGATTTTTTCAATGAGGTAATTTTTCGTGATTAACTAAGACTCGAGATAACTGACTAATTGAATGCAACTACCAGGTGCATGCATAAGTTTTTTCCGGTTTTTTGGTAAAAAAAAAACACGTAATTTTCAAGGGAAATTAATTTTTTTTTTATTCAAAATATTGGCCATCGGCT